>NC_056744.1:1742662102-1742727102 GCF_019279795.1 Protopterus annectens | reverse complement strand
TGTTGTAGTGCATGCATTGTACAAAGCGCTATAGAATGCCACATCACTTTTATAGAATATTACAGTTTGTCATACTAAGTTATTTGTCAGTGCCATTACCTAATGTTTAAAAAGTAGGTCCAGGTTTACAATTCCATTAGAATTCAGAGAGGATGAAGGCAATAGAAATAATGCAAATGGTTTCAATGTGTATATAGTGAAAAGTATGAGAAATTGGGGTCCAGTTTCTGTGCCCCTCTACATGCTGATCAGAGTCTGAAGTGTCAGATCCTCTTCTCAAAAAGAAAAAGGCAGGCAGCATTTCTTGCAAAGATGATGGTTCATTACACACACACATGCGCACACCTACATTTTACCAAGCTATGCATCATCATGCATTCAAATATATGATAATGCATTGCTTGGTAAAATGGATAACCTAACAAAACATTCATAAAAATAGCCATATTTTGAAATCACACACAAGCCCTGCTGGTAGTCAATCCAAATGAGGCTCCCAATGCCATGATCTTTGATGCACTTGTTTCAACAGTAACCCCCATTCTTCCCATGAGAAATTGAAACAAGTCCATATATTCAAATCTGTTACAAATGACTACAATACAGGACTATGAATTGTTATATGTAGGGCCAAAGTTTAAATGAGGTTGAGTGGAAAGGTTAAATGAGGTTGAGTGGATCATTATAAAGGTAACATGCACAAAATTCATGGGACTGCACTGAGCAAATTCCAAGTTGAGGGGTTGGAAGAGACCAAGTCTCATTTAAAAGGTGGCATTAGAAAGGGATAATATGACACAAAGCCATGGGTTGAACAATATACTTTATACAAGTCTGTAACTATAAAAATGACTTGACAAGGCGACATTTTTCTGTCAGCTTCTATGTTATCTTTGACAATAGGATATTAAGTAAAGTAGAATTTGCTGACATAGCTGCCATAAACTTTAAAGAATAGAGAGATCAGTGAAAGGTTAGCATGTCGACCTGATATACTGTACTATGAACAGATGGAAGTCTGAATTCTGCATGACTGGATTTAAGCTATTACTGCTATTATTATTATTATGTTAGCATTTCATCCAAAACCTAGTTATTGATAAATGCACTAATTCACAATATGTAACTAATAAAATGGTGTCAGATCACTGTTTATTCTGAATACCTACATTGAAGCACGCAGTTTAAGCTTCTTATACACTAAGCTGCTTCTCGTAGCAGTGTTTCGTGAACCATTACGCTCTAATTGATGTCTCTTTTAATGTAGCTCTCCGTGGGACTGTCCTCTGCAGCAATGATTTTCTTATTGTGACGTCACAAGGATAAGTGAAAAACAGACTATTTTTATATGAAATGCTGAAGTCATTTCTATTAATGTGCTTTATTGATCACAAACTGAAATGTGAGATGTGCAGCATGTTTGGTCCTTCATAACTAAACACTAGGTCACAGTTATAGCAATGTGTAGTCCTGCTCCACATTTTGCTTTTTACTGAAGTAGTGAGCACTTTTATAGGAGGTGAAGGATATGTACCCTTAAGAACTGGTAGGGTTACACTGGTTACTCAGTATTCTCAAGAGTACAAGCTTCTTTAAATGGCTTTGTCCTTGGCCCCTCACAGGACTTGGGAGAAGAGTACCATATTGAGTTCATTGCTTTACTGTGTATGTTCTTATTTAATGTTTGTATGAGAACCTGAAATGCGCTGTTCATTCAGAATAAGCACAAACTCTTTCCATTCCCTTTTGGGAGACGTACTGTATTGAGAAGAACAGTTGCAGTAAAAGCATCTTTCAGAAAAGAATTCTCTCAAGCTCCATTCGTTTCCTGTTCTAAAAGCTCCCAGTATTTCACTGTAGCATCTTCAAGGTCAGTGCAACTATTGCTTACAAAAAACATTCTCAATGAAAGAAAAGTGGCATTTAACTGACAAGAATGGCTGTGCTTGTAGGATACACAATATTTACACTCGCAAGAATTTACCGAACATTTAATATACATGAGATAGTCATGTAGCATTAGTACTCCATATCGATTTTTTTTTTCTTTTGAGAGGAAAAGGTCACCACATAAATGATAGAGTGGCATTCTGTAGTGAAATGAAACTAATGCTTGGTATTCCACCTTTTTTCTGTTTTCACAATGCTATACCACTATATGTAATGCACTTGAGTTCTGCAATACATCATTTGTTTGCCATTAAACTAATTATATTACTTGTTATACTATATAAAAATATGTTCTGATAAAATCAGCAAGGATAGCAAAGTTGAGGGCTAAGGTATTGTATATTTAATTCATGAAAACAATCAGTCTTTTCTTCTTTTCAAAGAATGTGTGAGAAATTTTGTAATTTATAACAATATTACTTCAGAACTCTTCTGATGAAATCTGACTAGGTAACAGTTGTGGCTAGAAAAAAGTATTACTGCATATTTATTATGTATTTATTTTTATGAAAAAAAAAAACTTTTCATTTTGTGTCTGTGCTTTATATCACAGAATCTAATGCAGCAGTTTCTCACATCATGGAGAAAATTGTAAACAACGGACACATTTTCTTTCTTTTTAACTTTAGAAGTTTTGAAAAAAATGAAAATTGAAGCAACTCAATGAGCCCAATTCCAACAGACTTGCTGTCAGTGTAAGTGACCACTCACACTGAGAGTGAGCCTTTAGGAATGTGGCCCTTGGTGTAAGCCTGGTTATAATTAAGCTATACAGCTAAGTAAGTCACTAACACTGACAGCAGTCGGAGCAGACTTGCACTGAGAGCAACTCTTTTGGAATGTACTCCGATGTGTTATAAATGTAGCAGATAATTTATCTGCTTTATCTGGTTATAAAAGTCATAAGGTGTGTTGAACTATCAGTGAAGTAACTAAGATTCCCTACTGCAAATGAAATAGTTGAGTGTGGATTAGTCCGAGACCTTTTGTAAGAACAAAGTTTAATATTTTTTGTGAAGAGTACTCTTTTGTATTAAGGTTATATGCTGGTGCAGATTACATGAAGTAAAATCTGGGCACTGTGATAATCAGACTTATAATTTTTCATGAGCTATTAATTGGGTCAGGTATAATATAGTTTGAATATTCTTGTAATAGCCAGTCCTTTGTGTGAGTAATACAGGATTTACCTACAGCTGGTGTTTGATCATGAAGGTAGAAGTATGTCCCCACTCCTTCTGCACAATGCATCAGATACAAATAGGTGAGAAAATGATGAAGGCATTGACTTCTTAAACCTTTTCTGTCCATGTTGACACCAGCAGAATAAGCAGGATGGACATGAATGCCATATATTAAAAGGGAGTCATCTGTCTTTTTTTTGTCTTCAGCTTTATAGTCAGTTTGACTGCTGAACTCCTGCTGAGTGGTGGAACTTTTACCTTTAACCATTACACCAAGCAAAGCCCAGTAGAGGACAGTTAAAAATAAAACTGAAAACAAAGCACAGCTGGACTACAAGAGTAAATAGGTAAGCATTTTATTGGCAAGAAGCAGAGACTTAGCTTTTTGCCACTCATAAACATGGGGCATCATCAGAGTAATGCTCCTTAATTACTTTATGTACACATTAAACAACTTAATTAAATAATTAGACCAGCAGCCAATAAACTTTGAAACATTATTGAACCACCTTGTAACCTACCCAATGACACAAACTGCTAAAACTTATTATACCTTGTGTTACCACACTAAAAATGTTCAAAGACATTTAGTCTTGCATTTAAAAAAAAACATATTAAAAGTGTGTATGGTAGCTGCATATGCAATCATAACTAAAACAATTAAATATTTTGTGCCCTTTGACATAGCAGGAAGAGAACAGTGGTCATTAATGCCTGTTTTTTTTTTTTTTTTTTTTGCTTGGAATTCAATCTTAGCTTCAGACAGTTACTTCGGTTTCTAAAATAGTGTCAAAATCACCCCCCCCCCCATCTTCATTCTCTTCTTTATCTATTACAAAAAAAAAAAACAAATCTTTTAAAATCATTGCATTACATTTAGTGTATATAAAAGACATTGCTAATTTTTCTGTTCTTAATATCTCTAACATGCTCACTTATCTTTTAATTTTCTTGTAGTTTTGCTCGCAGAGAATGCTTGACATGTCGACACATTGCCAGGTAAACTAACATTTTGGCATTACAGTTGCATTGCCCAGGACTTTGGATCAAACTATTGTAGCCAAAAATCATAATGCAGGGTCCATCATTGATGTACTTTTAAAATTTCCATATGTATGCACTGTAGTCTTATATAAACCTGTTTTTTTCCCTATAATACTGTTTGAGCCAGCCTTTTAAGTTGTTACCCCGACTATATACCACTTATGGTTTTACACCCAAATGTTCCTTGAACTCAAGGGGAAATAGGAATTAATAACTATAACTACAGAGTTGCATCATGATTATACTGAATAATCATTGCACCTTTCCTATCTTGACCCCTTGAAAATGTCACAGTCTCATTTGATGGACTGTAAGAAAAAAAATCTTTCAAAATCGGTACAAATCTCACATATCAGATTTTCACTACTTAATTTTTTATTTTATTTAATAAATTCAGTGGATATCCCCTGTATTTTAACATCTCAATCAAAATTGCCATCTTGTTAAAGTTGTTGTCAACAGTTACCTGCCTAGATAGATGTACCATTTGGCCCAGGGTGGCAACTATCAAAGTACAAAAAGGCATCTGAATATGTCTTTTTCCAAAAAAATGTTGGAAGCTAGAGATACAATTAATGGATCTTTGTATTAATAAATATCCAAATAAGCTGCTGCCTATGATTGTACCTTAAAAGTAAATTCTAAAAAAGTGATAGTCCTATTCAGAAAATCAATAAATCCTAGTGTATCCTCAGGTTGACCTTTTTATACTATAAGGATATCACCCAAAAATCTGAAATAAGACACCACATGATACATGAAAGGAGAGGAACATGCATAATAATGCCTCTTTGATTCAGATGGAGCCAGGTGGGCATAAATAGGGGCACATTTTACACCCATAGCTACTCCAGAAACCTGGCTAAAACACTCCCCATCAAAAATATAAAATTATTATTCAAAACAAAGTCCATTAACTCAACTAAAATATTACTAGATTAATTTTCATATCTGATAAACCTTCCACTTCAAAGTATTTCAGAAAAAAGTCCAAACTAATCACATAAGGTATAACAGAGAATAAATTCACATCATCATTTGTTACAAAAATAATATCTCCTTTGTAGCCTATATTTTTAAAGTATCCAAACAATGTGAAGAGTCAAGAAAAATATAGGGTTTTCCACTAAGTATGTGTTTACAATGAAAATCAGTATAGGCAATGAGGAGTTCAGTTTTTGTTTTCAGTTTTATTTTTATTTAAATGGAATTTTACCTTTGAAAATTTCATGTAAAATGTGTATGCTGGTTGCTAATCTACAGCAATTTACAGAAACAGGGTGAGCGGTTTACTATAGATTCATACTATGTTCTTAAGAATCCTAAGTAATCCCAAGAACTTAGCATATGTGGCTGTTTCATTTTTAATTTGGCATCCAGTACTATTGTTACTTTTTTTTATTTTTTTTTATCAAAAACACTGGTTTGAAGAAAGTGGAGTATTGACCCAGCTGCTGCTTCTACACTTGTTTGCTTGTTGCAGACACAATGCAAGCCTAGTTTATTCACATTGCTTTTTAAAATAAATCAGCTTATAGTCGTTAAAAGTGAGTCAGTGATGTGGAATGTCTGTTTTGAGACTTTTGCCATTAATAATTTAATGTGACCTGATGCACAGTTGGTAATAGTTTCCAGAGCTGGATTGGGTGGCTTGTAGATTACAATCCAAAATAATCTCAGCTGTATCAACATGCTAACATTTGAAAAAATATCAAGCATGTATTTACAACATGCTAACATTTGAAAACATATCAAGCATGTATTTACAACATGCTAACATTTGAAAACATATCAAGCATGTATTTACAACATGCTAACATTTGAAAACATATCAAGCATGTATTTACAACATGCTAACATTTGAAAACATATCAAGCATGTATTTACAACATGCTAACATTTGAAAACATATCAAGCATGTATTTACAACATGCTAACATTTGAAAACATATCAAGCATGTATTTACAACATGCTAACATTTGAAAACATATCAAGCATGTATTTACAACATGCTAACATTTGAAAACATATCAAGCATGTATTTACAACATGCTAACATTTGAAAACATATCAAGCATGTATTTACAACATGCTAACATTTGAAAACATATCAAGCATGTATTTACAACATGCTAACATTTGAAAACATATCAAGCATGTATTTACAACATGCTAACATTTGAAAACATATCAAGCATGTATTTACAACATGCTAACATTTGAAAACATATCAAGCATGTATTTATTTCCTTTTGCTTACCAGTTAGTGTCAGTTGTGCCACAGGATTATTTTTCAATGGAGACCTCAGCCAGCAGTGTGAGATATTAAACTGAGGTCACATCTGTCCCAGATAGTCATAGCTTAGGTTCATGTTAAAGAATCCCATGGAACTTACAGGAAAGAACAGGAACATTCTGGTGTCCTGATCAATATCACCCATATGTATTCATGTTACCTTGGTATCTCCTCATAAATGTTAGCAAGCCCAATTGAATTAAGCCACTTAACAGAAACAAACAAGCAAGCAAGCAAACATATCATAGAGGCATTAAATATAACCATAATTCAGGTTATAGTACAAGAGCATTATTATTCACATAAAGACATAATGTAACAAAGGAAACAGTATGGTTGTTTGGGTGGTATAACTATAACATAATCACACAGGACATATTGGTGTAACTAGAATATAATCACACAGGACATATTGACTAATGGTAGCTGGTTCATAATGACATTTTTAAGTGTTTAAGGCATCCTTTTGGAAATGCATTTTGTCTTGTGGATGGATTATCTGAAAGCTATGTGAGCTATATCTAAAAATTCCATGTTTGTTGACATGATCCATATTAAAAAATGTGCTAGTAAAGTTGTTTATGCAGTTATCCATAAAGTTTGCCATCTACAAGCATCTGTGCCATATATTGATAGAAGCAGCCTTCATGTACACCAGAGAGTATTGTTACCTAGAAATAGCTTTCTGGAAAGTTGCTGTGTGGTAAATTTTGACACACTATTCCATGTTGCTTTTAGTCTGTATAATGCTTGTAATCTGTAAAATGGCCTACCCTGCCCCACATCCTAGGTCATAGTGAGAATTTTCATGTGAACAGAAGGCAAAAGCTTGTGGATAGAGTCCTGGGTTTGCAAGTCTTTACAAGATGAAACTGAGAATGTCCCTGTTGAATTATTACTCCAAAATATATGTTTTGGCGGTAGCCTGAAAAGGACTGGATAAGAGGCAGACTGAGGCCATAAAGGAAAACTTAATTGTAAGAAAACATGACTGACAGAATCAAAGACTTTGGAATCTACTTCATTTGCAGTAACAGTGGCATGTGCTTCTTAAAATCGTTCTGAAGATTTAAAATCTACATGTGGTAGGGATGCTGCCTTTCTATTAACTTTCCTAGACTAGACAGTAGAGCAGTTGACCTAAATATATCAGGTCATTTCTCACATACTGGACCAAATAATCTGAGTGCTGTGTGCTATTTTCCATAATTCCAGCAAGGAGTTGCTGAGGACAGCTGCATTAATAATGTGTCTAGAGGAATACTCATATGAATAACTATAACTACTTAATAAACTGTCTTCCTGTGGCCTTAGTCCAGCATCACTAATGTGGTTCCATAACTAGCTTTCCAATCAAAAGCAGGCCAAAAAATGGAATCTTCCCCCCCTGCTCCCCATCTCCATGAGTGTACCCCAAAGTTCTATACTTGATCCTCTTCTCTTAATCATATTCACAAGCAACCTTAGTTCTGCAACTTAACTAGCCTCTATAGTACAGTATGCTGATGATGCTACCATTATCTGCTCTGCCTCCTCACCTCATGAACTCCATCTAAAACTCCAAGTATCTCGTCAGAACATTCAGACAAACCTCTCTCAACACCACTTCATTTTAAATCCCAACAAAACCAAAATTATAGTTTTCAGTAACAAAAAACTCAAACCTTCCCAGCCCCCCTCTCTCAATCATCTCCGCAAATGGAATCAAGAAAGTCCCCACAGGCCACACTAAACTTTTAGGTGTTACCATCGATGATAATCTCAAATTTCATATACATATTATTCAAACAATTAAAAAAGTCCACATCAAACTAGGCACCCTATACATGGCCAAACCACACCTAATGCCAGGCTAGACACTTCTTACTCACACCTGCTATCCTTCCTCCTGTACGGTTCTCTCATATTCACAAACCTTCGAAAATCGGACCTCAACAACCTAGGCTCATGTTACAATAAGATTGCCAAATATGCCACTAGTCATCCACACAGATCTGACCACTGTTCAGCTCTCTCACAGTTAAACTAGCTAGAGTTCCCCAACCTTATATCATTTAATCAACTAACCTTAGCTGACAAAATAGTCTATCATCCTAGCAACTGCCCTGCTATCTCCTCCTTAGTCCAACCTTCTACTAATCTCAGATCTTCTAACAAAATTTTGTTAAGGATTTCTAACTCCCACAACTATCATAGTGACTCCCTCTATTTGCACAAAATAGTCAAACTCTGGAACACTCTTCCAGAGACCATAGCAAAAAACCCTAACCACAATCAGTTCAAAATACTCATAAAGGAATACCTTGCTAGTCATTGGCTGTGCTCTTGCCACTCTCAGGATAATTATTTACCCACAACTATTACTTTTTCTCTGCATAATTTGTATCCTATGTTATCTTTATTTATTTTATTATATAAACCTCCATTGCTTGTATTGTTCTATTGTGGAGCTTTTCCTCCCTGGGTCTCTACTGAAAACGGGCCCCTAGCCCAGTCAGACTCTATCCGGTTAACAAATGTAATAAAAAAATATAAATAATTATCAGTCCCGAAAAAACTTTGAATAAGCTAATTTCCTCCTGCTCAGTTATAGCTTGGTATCTTGTTAAACCAGGGATTTATATTGGAAATTCAGACCTTTTAAATCCAGGTCAGTATAGAAGCCAAAGGTGTCTTGTACTGAGAGTTTCTGTGACTGGAGGGACAATTACAGATCTGAAGAGAACTGCCTTTCATAATAATTTTCAAATAGCCATGCATTCATTTTTGGGTTATTATTTGTGTGGCCATTTTCTGAAAATTTAAACTGATAAGGAATTTGGTGTGAATTTCCAGTTCTATTTGAGGTACTGTCTTTTGGACTTCTTAGTTAACATTTGTATATATTTCCAATTATTTAATAGATGTGATAATCAGCTTAGAGAGAAGAGCATTTATAGTTCTCCCAAATTGTATTTCTGGCAGCAAAAGCATTCTTCAGTAGAAATTTGTGGGACTAGTGTTCCTTTTAATGTGCTGCTTTTTAGAGAGATATAATCTATCTGTCACAAGATACCATGCACTTATTTATGTGAATTGTTGCAATTAGTTTGTGAGGTGATGAGTGCACATTCAGTAGTAGCAAGTTTAAATAATGCTAAGGTTGCAGATTCATGACAGAAAGTTCGATAAAAATACTTTTGCCTTTGAGAAAAAAGTACATTCTGTAGAGTGGTTGAAATATGCAACACATGGCTTAATAAATATATGGCTGTCCACCACAGGGAACTAGCATCTTGAGGGAAATTTGTAGCAAGGCCAATTTGGAGTTCGATTTGATAGGACAATCCCCAAGTTATTCAAAGCCCTGTAAGTTAAGTAACATTTTAATAATTACATCCTGATATAAAATTGTTTCCCACTCCAAGATCATGGGAGGGGGTTACTCTACATTATTGCTGGACAAGATAGTAAAATACTTGAAACCAAGACAACATTGTTATGAATGGCAATGATGGTCATGATGTCAGTAGCTCCAACTACTTTGGGCATGGCAAAATATTCCATCACATGTAAAGCATAATTTATGGTGATGCAGGGGAATCTTCTACTACTTCCCATCAAGCCAGTAATTTAGCCCCAGCACTGGGACGAGCAACACAAATAGAGGGACCAATTCCAAAAGACCTGTTCTCAGTGTAAGTGACCACTTACACTTGAGTGAAGGTGTTGTGGAATCTGACCGCTATAGTAAGCCTGTTTGTAGATGGGTGTTATGATGAAGTAAGTCACCTTCACTGAGAACAGGTCTTTCACAACTAGGGCAGACTTACACTGAGAGCAAATCTTTTGGAATCTCTCTCGTAGTGTGCAGCCAGGTAGCAAATGAGAATGGAAATCATATTTTATATTCTAATCTGCTACATATTCAGAAAAGTAGTCAGGCTTTTCAAAGCGGCATGGCCATTTCTTGATTGAGGATTATAAGGCTTTTTTCACTGTAGTCGGAATTTATCCTTTATGCATTCTTCTTCTTTTGGCTGTTCCCGTTAGGGGTTGGATCATCTGTTTCCATTTCTTCCTGTCCTCTGCATCTTGCTGTGCCACACCAACCATCTACATGTCCCCTCTCACCATATGCATAAACCTTATCTTAGGCCTTCCCTTTTTCCGTTTACCTGGCAGCTCCATCCTTAGCAACCTTCTCCCAATATATCCAGCATCCCTCCTCAGCACTTGTCCAAACCAACACATTCTCATCTCTGTGGCTTTGTCTCCAAGCCACCCAACCTGAGCTGACCCTCTAATATACTGATTCCTAATCCTGTCCATCCTCGTTATACCCAGTGCAAATCTTAACATCTTTAACTCTGCCACCTCCAGCTCTGACTCCTCTCTCTTTTTGTCAATGCCACTCTCTCTTACCCATGTAACATAGCTGGTCTCACTACCCTCTTGAAGACCTTCCCTTTCACTCTTACTGGTAGCCATCTGTCACAAATCACTCCTGACACTCTTCTCCACCCACTTCATCCTGCCTGTACTGTCTTCTTCACCTCTCTTCCACACTCACCATTACTCTGAACTGTTGATCCACCTTCACCAACTCTACTCCTGCATCCTCACCATTCATCTATCCTCCCTCTCATTTACACACACATATTTTGTGTTATGCATTCTAAAATTCAAAAAAAAAAAAAAAATCAGTACACCCTATATATAATTTTGTTCAAGCATTCTTGGTCAGACTTGATGTATAAATAAATGGACTCAACTCTTCCAGTATGATCCGTTTTGGGGAGAGGGCTCAGGGCTACGTAATTCCCACCTTTTTTTTGGTCGCTATTAACACAATTTTCTTTGTGTTTCTTGATGATAATGAGATATTCCTGATTTTCAGTAATGGCATTACTGTGAAATCTAATGCTTATGCTGACAGTTATTCTTGCAGTAAGGAGAGTGGCGAAAAATCATCATTATTTTCAAAAATATGCATTGAAATTGCAGTTTATTACAGGATACAAATGAACCCTCATATGTCAAAAGGGCTAGTGATGACCTTGGATCACTTAAAGATGACAAGCTGAACACAGCTAAGCTTAAAGTTTATAAAACAGCTTTAGTGAAGCTTGTCATCTTTAAGTTTTTAAGACAGCTTTATTGACCCAACATTTTACTTACTGTACAGAAACACATTTCTGACACTAATGTTAAAATATGGGGAAGTGGCAAGCAATTAGTGTTTTTTTTTCATATTAAAAATACTTGAATACTGGATTTTTTCGTAATAAATGTCCTATTTCCAGAAATTTGTGGCTGGTATGCATAGGTTATTAAGCTGTGTTAAAAGGTTCTTAGTAAGGAAGATCCATATTATGGTGTTTATAATAGGTCCTAGTCAGAGGTGCAGATTCTGAGTGGCAGAACCCAGCAAGGATAACATGCTTCTCAGTTACAGATTTATTTTATTTATTTATTTTATTTTATTTTACATTTGTTGACCGGGCTAGTCTAACTGGATAAATGTCCATTTTCAGTAGAGGCCCAGGGAGAAAAGCCCCAAGCATCTGCAGTGAGTAAAAAATACAATATATAGTAATAGTCAAGTGGATTACAGTACATTAGCTACATAGTACATTAGCTAGATAGGTCAGAACAAATGTTTAGAGAGTAAGTTAGTAGGTTTAAGCTAAGATTAAATACAGAGAACCAAAAACATGAAGTCAAAAGTTTTTTTTTTTTTTTTTTTTTAGTACAAATGATAGGCGAGATAAAACAGAAGAGTAGAAAAGTATAGAGAGAGCAGGAGGTGAAAGAGATATCAGTCTGGGTTGGAGCAGGGACATAGCCAGTGAGTTGTAAGATATTCTTTCAGATGCTTTTTAAACAGAATAGTGGAAGCATGGGAGGAAAGTTCAGTAGGAAGCTGGTTCCAGACTTTCCCTACTGTGTTGGTGAAAAGTGAGTCTCCTGCTTTGTTGTTTGATTTAATAGTGGAAACTAGAAGCTTATTGGATGAGTGTAGCATAGCAAGATTTTTGTAGGGTGAAATCAGGTTAGTGAGGATAGGGGTATTTTTAGGGAGGTAAAGGATTTTTTGGGTGATAACAATTTGTTGATAAAGTAGTTGGTTCTGCAGTTCTAGCCATCCCAGTTGTTTTAGGTTAAGACAGTGGTGAGTTTTAAAGGTGGTGCCAGTGGAAAATCTGGCTATGTTATTGTAACTGGTGGAAAGTTTGGTGAGATTGTTTTTTGATAGATTGGTATATATTGCCAAAGTATAGAACAGGGTAGACATAAGGTGGGTCTGGGCAATAGTTATTCTGGCTGAAGGGGAAAGGAAGGGTTTGATTCTGTAAAGAGTGCCTAGTTTTTTGTTGACTGACTTTATAGTAGAGTTAATGTGATAATCGAAAGTAAGGTTATTATCAATTGTTACTCCTAGAAGACGGGTTGAAGTATCTGGGGATATGTTAGTTGCATTGTTGGAGGTTATTGTGAAGTGCAGTTGAGGTGATTTATGAGTTGGAGCAAAGAGCAATAGCTTTGTTTTTTGGGGGTTCAGGAGGAGGCAGTGTTGCATGAACCAATTTTCAACACTGCTAAATACTGTTTGGGTGAGAGACTGCAGAGAGGTTATGGATTTAGCTGAACAAATTAAAGTGAAGTCGTCTGCATATTATATGCAGGTGGCCTGAGGAATTTTGGTATGTAGGTCATTGATAAACAATGAGAAGAGTAGAGGTCCTAAAATAGAGCCTTGGGGTACTCCAGTGTTCACAGGAAGGGCTTTTGAAAGATTATTATCCCACAGTACTGCTTGTTGTCTGTTTTCCAGATAGGATTTAAACCAATTTAATGCTTGTGGGTCAAAAGATTGGGCTTTTAGAATGTCTATAAGGATATTATGGTTGACCATATCAAAGGCTTTTGAAAGGTCAATAAATAATGCAGAGGAAAAAGTGTTATTGTTACAATTTTTGTTTATGGAGTCAGAAAAGGACAGAAGGGCAGTTGTTGTGCTATGGGAAGGCCTAAAGCCATGTTGGCAATTGGCAAGTAGATTATTTTGGAGAAGGTGGTTAAGTAGTTGTCTGTGTATGCATTTTTCCATTATCTTAGCAATTTGAGACAGTAAGGCGATAGGCCGAAAGTTGGAGAGTTCAGTAGATGACCCACCTTATGTAGAGGGATGATGTGGGATACTTTCCAAATGGAGGGGATTTTGCTTTCTAAAATTGTTCTGTTTATAAGGATGGAGATGGGATAGGCAATAGCTTTTGCTGCTATTTGCAGGTATTCAGCTGGAAGACAGTCAGCAGAAGGGGTGCATGGTTTTAGTTTTTGAAGGAATTTGCAAATGAGTGATATAGGTATCTGTTGTATTTGAAAGGTAGGAGATGGAGTCTTTGTGGTATTTAATGGGGATGTGGTAATAGGTGGTAAAGTATTGGCTAGGGTTTGAACGGCTTCAGTAAAGTAGTTATTAAAGGCATCAGGAATTTGGTTAGAGTTATTTTGGTTGAAACCTGTTGGGGCAGGAGTTTTACAGTGCCCTGGCTGAAGAAGTTTGTTTATGCCAGACCAGAATTTTTGTGGTTTTTGCTGATGAGTTTGCTGGAGGTGAGGGTAATAGTGTTTTTTGTCTCTGAGAATATCTTTCTTGGTTGCATTTCTTACCTGTTTATAGTAAAGGTGATCTGATGGACATTTAGAGACTCTCCATTTGGCCCAAATTTTATTTCTGAATAGGATCTTTTGCCTAGTTTCTTTAGTGAGCCAGGGGGCAATTTTGGTCCTTATTCGGGAAGAACAATAGGGGGCGTGGTAATCTAGAATCTGAAGGAATCTAGTGTTAAAGTAGGTCACTGCATCATCAAGTGGAGGATGAGACATAGGTGACCAGTCACATGCTTTCAGTTCATTTTGGAAGCTCTCTTGGTTAAAATTTTTTTTGGAACGTGAGGTTTAAAAATTATTAGTAGTAGGGCTATGGATTCTTTGTTTAATAATATAGGTTAGCATGTGGTCACTAATATCATCAGGAAGGGTTCCTGGTTTATAAGTATCACGGTGGCTGTTTATAAGTATCCAGTCTAGAGTGGTTTCCTTGCTGCTTGGCTTATGGATTCTAGTAAGAGTGGTTATAATTTGTGAGAATCCGTAAAGATTTATATGACTGGGAAGATTAAGGGTTTATAATTTGTGAGAATCCATAAATATTTATATGATTGGGAGAATTAAGGGAACTGCAGGTAACCCAGTCTATATTAAAATCACCTAATACAATGGTTTCCTGATGTAGGTGGGTAGAGAGGTAACTAAGTAAGTTTTCAAGAGTGTTGATATTGTTTCCAGGGGGGAGATATGCACAGATTAGATAGATAGATTTGGAGTTGTTGATTTGAAGTTTGGCACTAAGAGTTTCTGAATTGGTATCTGATGGTAGGAGCACATTGAAGGGAGAAACTTGGAGTTCAGATTTATATAGAATGGCTACACCTCCACCCTTTTTGGTTTTATGGTCAAGTCTCAAGATATTATATCCAGGAGGGGTAATCTCTTGGTCCAAAGTTGAGGGCTTTAGCCATGTCTCTGTAATACAGAGAATATCAAATGAGTGCACATCTAAGAGTGCATATAGGTGGGTAACTTTATTGTTAATGCTACGGATGTTAAGGTGAGCTATTAGGAGGGAGTTAGAGGGTCTATTTAAAGTAGTGATCAGAGGAGGTGTTAGGTTGTGTAGTTTATTGGGAATGTCAGTATTGGGGCCTGGGTTAGGATGAATATCACCATCTAATAGGGGGTGTTGGTGAGGATATTGTATAAACTTAAGGATTTTGTAGAAATTGTTTGGGCATTTTTTATATGGAAGTAAGTAACATGGGTAGCTCTATGGTATTTAGGCAATATATAGATAGAAGAGGAGGTAATGTTACTGTGGTTGAGGTTGTTTATGGGAGAAATTGGTAGAGTTTGCTGGTAGGGATGGTGGTGTTCAGGAAGAGAGGAGTATTCAGACAAGGTTAATGTGTACGGTATTGTGAGAGAAGTAAGAGTTGAAGTTAAGAGTAGTAAGTTTGTGAGTATAGATTTGTGTGTTAGGGCCATTAGGATATGTAGTTAAGGAGTTTGGGTATATTCACGAAAGGAGTATAGTAAGTAAAACTACAGGTTGGGGAAAGGAGAGAGTGCTTAAAGAGGAAGAGTAGGTAGAGGGAGGAGGTGTACAATTAAGTAAAGTAAAATTGGTTGTAAGACAGAAGCTGTATACAATTTAGTGAAATAAAGTTGGCTGTAAGAGAGAAGCTGTAGAATATAAGCAAAATAGGAAGCCATGGGGAGAGGTTAGGGAGTATTCCAAGAATAGCAATTATCTAATTAGGGACTTGTAGAGGTAAGGGGTAGGGCTATTAAGTGGAGGTTGTGTGTGATAGGACAAAAAATGTGAAGGGGTGTGGTTACAGGAAGTATATGGCTAGGACCACTGGGGGTGGGTGGAAATTGGGGGTAGCATAGGGGAACGGAGTGAGCCCACAGGGCAAATGGAGCGGGTTCAGACAGGTAACTGAGAAAGTCAGGGAAGAGAAAGAAACAATCAGCAAACAGCTAACTACTTGGTGCCTTAGTTGGGAAGGATAGGCAAAGAAAGGAGGAAACAATGTAGAGAAAGTAAGTGGTTGCAGAGAGCAAATCTAGTGGAAAGATAGGGCAGGAGGGAAATGCTCAATCCTGAAACAGAGCTTTTATTTCAAAGGAAAAATAAATAGGGAAGGATAGATATACAAGGGGCTATCCTAGTTTAGGCTGCCATCTAGTGGTCAGATATTGTAAGGCAACAGACGCAAGGGAGCGGAGACAAAAGGTAAAGGGTTTACGAGTGCTACTGTAGATAAATTACAGGAGACAACACAAGAGTAAGAAATGAGACAACATATGTATAGGTATTCAGGGAATAGAGAGGGGAGTATGGCTGCTGAGTATCCTGGCTAGGTAGCGTATCATACAAGCACTAGATATTAAGCAAGTGTTGAAAATGACTACTCTGTTAGGTAACACATACTTCCTTGCCTCCTAGTGAACTGGGTTCTTAAGCTGGACGGCAAGTCTTTTTTTCTAAAGAGAAGTTGGTTTGGTTTGTTTGCAGTGGGTCCTGTGCAGATATATTGTCTTGATCAGCATGTACCTTATGAATCGAGGTGTGATGAAATGCTTAATTACGCATGGCAAAAAGTCCGTTCTTCTCCTTATGATTTAAGTAATGCTGAATCTTCGAAAGATGCATTGATTAAATATGATTTTTTTTTTAAGGTGTATGCAATATTGTGCCTTTATCCTCTGTCATGTAGACTGACACACTGGGTTATCAGGAAAAAGAAAAGAATAACATTTATTTTAAGCACAAATCAATCCTAGCCAGGCTGACTTCAATGTGAAAAAAGATGCACATATGTGTATGTATATATATATATATATATATATATGTATATATATATATATATATATATATATATATATATATATATATATATATATATATATATATAGATATATATATATATAGATGTGTGTGTGTGTGTGTGTGTGTGTGTGTGTGTGTGTGTGTGTGTATATATATGTGTATATTTATATATATATATATATATATATATATATATATAAAGAGTATAAGCAATACAAGAAAAGTTGTAATTGTCTCTAGAACTTCAGCATTTGTCACTGGAGTGAGAAAGATTTTAACAAAACATTTTGATTGCTTTCTTGTTTTAATACTGGACTGAGACCATGAGCTCTAACTCCCATGGGGATAATATTTACTGGTAACTGCTATTCTTTTAATCCTTTTATTAGATTTGGAGGAAATTATTCAAAAAAAGACATGAGTATGTATACTTTCCCACTGAAAGAATTTTGGCATAGTTATGAAATATAGGGTATTTGTGTTTCGTCGTGAGATGGTCTTTTCCAAGAATCTTTTCCTTGAAGTTAAAGACTGATTGCACCTTATTTTCAAAATTCTGATGCAGCTTCATGGAGGGTCTAACAGACTTTAGAAAAATATTATTAAAATTCTACTTGCATCAATCACTAAAAATAACACACTGGTATCCTAATCAAATCATCTCATTATTTCTGATGCTCTTTTTCTTCGGTCTGATTTGTGGCTCATTTTCATAGAATATGCAATCTTGAATAATTACATTTGTTTATTTTTATGTAACGGGGGAAAGAGGAGGTGTGTGTGTGTTGTGGTTTATCTTTTTTTATGTTTTATTTCGTGCTTGTATAGATACAAATTATCTTCAGTGTTGATTACAAGGGAAGACGAGACAAAGCCAACTTGCAAATAGCTATTGAATGAGGCAGGTAGCTGGGTTAGCAGAAGAACTTGTGTGGAAGATGTTTGGTTCATGGTTAGGTTTTCAGTATATTCTAGGTTTGCAGGTAAGTACTTTGCTAGTTGCTGTCATAAGGCATTTTAAGCCCAGCTAATATTTATTTATTGACATTTGTTTACCGGGAAAGTCCACTGGGCCAGGTAGCCCATTTTCAGTGGAGTCCCAGGGAGAAAAGCTCCAGAGAACATACATTAATTATAAAAACAATACAATACAAGTTCCAGGGAATATGCATAAAATACAAAGTAAAAAATTTACATAAGAGGAAATATCTTCAAAATTAAGAGAGAGAGAAAATCATGTTATGAAGTATGACTCAATACAGAATGTCATACAAAACATCCTTTATTTGGACAAAAGAGGGAAAACAAAGAAAGGATTATTCTAAGGGCACAGAGGTAGAAGTTAAATGATGAAGGGAAAGAGGAGGGGAAAGAGAAGTGCGGTAGTCTGAGAAGGAGTTATATGTGCTTTAATAAAGGTTGGCAGTCATGCAATGCAGGAGAAGAGGTTAGGTATAAAGTAAAGGGGGAGTGGAAACTGGGGAAAGAGAGTAGGAGAAGAGAGGAGGAAGGTAGGCTGGCAAAGTAAAGGGATAGTGAAGACTAAAAGACGAGTGGGAAAGGAGTAAAAATGGAAGAGAGAAGGAGATTTAGGTGAAGTGTTCATATGGGAGTTTAAAAGAGCTGAAATAATGAGAAATTGAGCTGGAAAGATGGAGTTTAAGTAAAAGCAGATGAGGCAATTGAGCAGTTACAACGATGAGGGAATTGAGCAGTAACAAATCTGCTTGGAAGATAAGTGCACTTTTGAAAATAGAATGTCTTGTTGAAGGCATAAAGATGCAAGAAGGTTATTCCAAGTTTTGCAAATTGTCCAGGAATATAAGAATTGACCTGCAGGTAGTTTGGGTTTATATACTTGAAAGTACTGGCATTCAGAGCACAGGGGATGAGCTGGAGTATACAGGGAGAAGAGAGAACCGAGTCCTGGACAGTGCTTAGGATTACATATCAGTTTATGAGAGATTGTAAGCTGAAGGAGAAGAAGGTAATGGGGACATTCAAGCCATTGTTGTTAATTTAGGACAATACAGTGACGAGTTGAGTTGTGAGTATTTGTAGCAAATTTAGCAACCTTATAGATGGGTTCTCATTTTGTCATTAAGGAAGACTGATGATTAGTAGGTAAGGGAGCACCATAAGTTAGAGATGGTTGAAGGTATGATGAGGACAGTACTTGTTTAGAAGGGAGGGGAAAGGTATTTGTTATGCCTATATAGTAGTCCCAGTTTTTGTGAGTTTTGTTGATATTATTTTGAATGTGATAATCAAATTTAAGATTTTCATCTATAATTAAACTTAGCAGCTTAGTATGGGTGACTAACTCAATTTTAGTGGAGTTAAGGGAAAGATTCTCAAAGTCAGATATATTGAGGGTTAATTTTTTCTTGGGAGTGTAGATCATAATTTTTTTTTAGGATTTAAAAAAAGTGATTATTGTGGAGCCAGGTTTCTACAGTTGTAAATGCAGTTTGGGTGATTTCTTTTTGAGTATTTGAGTTGTTGGCAAAGCAAACTATAGTGGAGTCATCTGTGTACTGAGCTAGGGAGGTCTGCTGAATGGCTTGGTGGAGGTTATTAATAAAAACATTGAAAAGAAAAGGGCCTAAAATGGACCCTTGGGGAATTTCTTAGGGTTGTGAATATAAGGGGAAATGGATTTCTGCTATTTAACAGCATGGTCTCCCTTTCACTCTTACTGGTACCCATCTGTCACAAATCACTCCTGACACTCTTCTCCACCCACTTCATCCTGCCTGTACTGTCTTCTTCACCTCTCTTCCACAGTCACCATTACTCTGAACTGTTGATCCACCTTCACCAACTCTACTCCTGCATCCTCACCATTCATCTATCCTCCCTCTCATTCACACACACATATTTTGTGTTATGCATTCTAAAATTCAAAAAAAAAAAAAATCAGTACACCCTATTTATAATTTTATTCAAGCATTCTTGTTCAGACTTGATGTATAAATAAATGGACTCAACTCTTCTAGTATGATCCGTTTTGGGGAGAGGGCTCAGGGCTATGTAATTTCCACCTTTTTTTTTTTGGTCGCTATTAACACAATTTTCTTTGTGTTTCTTGATGATAATGAGATATTCCTGATTTTCAGTAATGGCATTACTGTGAAATCTAATGCTTATGCTGACAGTTATTCTTTCAGTAAGGAGAGTGGCGAAAAATCATCATTATTTTCAAAAATATGCATTGAAATTGCAGTTTATTACAGGATACAAATGAACTCTCATATGTCAAAAGGGCTAGTGATGACCTCGGATCACTTAAAGATGACAAGCTAAACACAGATAAGCTTAAAGTTTATAAAACAGCTTTAGTGAAGCTTGTCATCTTTAAGTTTGTAAGACAGCTTTATTGATCCAACATTTTACTTACTGTACAGAAACACATTTCTGACACTAATGTTAAAATATGGGGAAGTGACAAGCAATTAGTGTTTTTTTTTCATATTAAAAAATACTTGCATACTGGATTTTTTCGTAATAAATGTCCTATTTCCAGAAATTTGTGGCTGGTATGCATAGGATATTAAGCTGTGTTAAAAGGTTCTTAGTAAGGAAGATCCGTATTATGGTGTTTATAATAGGTCCTAGTCAGAGGTGCAGATTCTGAGTGGCAGAACCTAGCAGGTATAACATGCTTCTCAGTTACAGATTTATTTTATTTATTTATTTTATTTTATTTTACATTTGTTAACCAGGCTAGTCTAACTGGATAAATGTCCATTTTCAGTAGAGGCCTGGGGAGAAAAGCTCCAAGCATCTGCAGTGAGTAAAAAATACAATATATAGTAATAGTCAAGTGGATTACAGTACATTAGCTACATAGTACATTAGCTAGATGGGTCAGAACAAATGTTTACAGAGTAAGTTGGTATGTTTAAGCTAAGATTAAATACAGAGAACCAAAAACATGAAGTTAAAAGTTTTTTTTTTTTTTTTTGTACTACAGATAGGTGAGATAAAACATAAGAGTAGAAAAGTATAGAGAGAGTAAGAGGTGAAAGAGATATCAGTCTGGGCTGGAGCAGGGACATAGCCAGTGAGTTGTAAGATATTCTTTCAGATGCTTTTTAAACAGAATAGTGGAAGCAAGGGAGGAAAGTTCAGTAGGAAGCTGGTTCCAGACTTTCCCTACTGTGTTAGTGAAAAGTGAGTCTCCTGCTTTGTTGTTTGATTTAATAGTGGAAACTAGAAGCTTATTGGATGAGCGTAGCATAGCAAGATTTTTGTAGGGTGAAATCATGTTAGTGAGGATAGGGGTATTTTTTGGTTGGTAAAGGATTTTTTGGGTGATAACAATTTGTTGATAAAGTAGTTGGTTCTGCAGTTCTAGCCATCCCAGTTGTCTTAGGTTAAGACGGTGAGTTCTAAAGGTGGTGCCAGTGGAAAATCTGGCTATGTTATTGTAACTGGTGGAAAGTTTGGTGAGATTGTTTTTTGATAGATTGGTATATATTGCCAAAGCATAGAACAGGGAAGACATAAGGTGGGTCTGAGCAATAGTTATTCTGGCTGAAGGGGAAAGGAAGGGTTTGATTCTGTAAAGAGTGCCTAGTTTTTTGTTGACTGACTTTATAGTAGAGTTAATGTGATAATCAAAAGTAAGGTTATTATCAATTGTTACTCCTAGAAGACGGGTTGAAGTATCTGGGGATATGTTAATTGCATTGTTGGAGGCTATTGTGAAGTGCAGTTGAGGTGATTTATGAGTTGGAGCAAAGAGCAATAACTTTGTTTTTTGGGGTTCAGGAGGAGGCAGTGTTGCATGAAACAATTTTCAACACTGCTAAATACTGTTTGGGTGAGAGACTGCAGAGAGGTTATGGATTTAGCTGAACAAATTAAAGTGAAGTCGTCTGCATATTATATGCAGGTGGCCTGAGGAATTTTGGTATGTAGGTCATTGATAAACAATGAGAAGAGTAGAGGTCCTAAAATAGATCCTTGGGGTACGCCAGTGTTCACAGGAAGGGATTTTGAAAGATTATTATCCCACAATACTGCTTGTTGTCTGTTTTCCAGATAGGATTTAAACCAATTTAATGCTTGTGGGTCAAGAGATTGGGCTTTTAGAATGTCTATAAGGGTATTATGGTTGACCATATCAAAGGCTTTTGAAAGGTCAATAAATAATGCAGAGGAAAAAGTGTTATTGTTACGATTTTTGTTTATGGAGTCATAAAAGGACAGAAGGGCAGTTGTGCTATGGAAAGGCCTAAAGCCATGTTGGCAGTTGGCAAGTAGAATATTTTGGAGAAGGTGGTTAAGTAGTTGTCTGTGTATGCATTTTTCCATTATCTTAGCAATTGGAGACAGTAAGGCGATAGGCCGAAAGTTGGAGAGTTCAGTAGATGACCCACCCTTATGTAGATGGATGATGTGGGATACTTTCCAAATGGAGGGGATTTTGCTTTCTAAAATTGTTCTATTTATAAGGATGGAGATGGGATAGGCAATAGCTTTTGCTGCTATTTGCAGGTATTCAGCTGGAAGACAGTCAGCAGAAGGGGTGCATGGTTTTAGTTTTTGAAGGAATTTGCAAATGAGTGATATAGGTATCTGTTGTATTTGAAAGGTAGGAGATGGAGTCTTTGTGGTATTTAATGGGGATGTGGTAATAGGTGGTAAAGTATTGGCTAGGGTTTGAATGGCTTCAGTAAAGTAGTTATTAAATGCATCAGGAATTTGGTTAGTGTTATTTTGGTTGAAACCTGTTGGGGCAGGAGTTTTACAGTGCCCTGGCTGAAGAAGTTTGTTTATGCCAGACCAGAATTTTTGTGGTTTTTGCTGATGAGTTTGTTGGAGGTGAGGGTAATAGTGTTTTTTGTCTCTGAGAATATCTTTCTTGGTTGCATTTCTTACCTGTTTGTAGTAAAGGTGATCTGATGGACATTTAGAGACTCTCCATTTGGCCCAAATTTTATTTCTGAATAGGATCTTTTGCCTAGTTTCTTTAGTGAGCCAGGGGGCAGTTTTGGTCCTTATTCGGGAAGAATGATAGGGGGCGTGGTAATCTAGGATCTGAAGGAATTTAGTGTTAAAGTAGGTCACTGCATCATCAAGTGGAGGATGAGACATAGGTGACCAGTCACATGCTTTCAGTTCATTTTGGAAGCTCTCTTGGTTAAAAATGTTTTTGTAACGTGAGGTTTTAAAATTATTAGTAGTAGGGCTATGGATTCTTTGTTTAATAATATAGGTTAGCATGTGGTCACTAATATCATCAGGAAGGGTTCCTGGTTTATAAGTATCACGGTGGCTGTTTATAAGTATCCAGTCTAGAGTGGTTTCCTTGCTGCTTGGCTTATGGATTCTAGTAGGAGTGGTTATAATTTGTGAGAATCCGTAAAGATTTATATGATTGGGAGGATTAAGGGTTTATAATTTGTGAGAATCCGTAAAGATTTATATGATTGGGAGAATTAAGGGAACTGCAGGTAGCCCAGTCTATATTAAAATCACCTAATACAATGGTTTCCTGAGGTAGGTGGATAGAGAGGTAACTAAATAAGTTTTCAAGAGTGTTGATATTGTTTCCAGGGGGGAGATATGCACAGATTAGATAGATAGATTTGGAGTTGTTGATTTGAAGTTTGGCACTAAGAGTTTATGAATTGGTGTCTGATGGTAGGAGCACATTGAAGGGAGAAACTTGGAGTTCAGATTTATATAGAATGGCTACACCTCCACCCTTTTTGGTTTTACGGTCAAGTCTCAAGATATTATATGCAGGAGGGGTAATCTCTTGGTCCAATGTTGAGGGCTTTAGCCATGTTTCTGTAATAAAGAGAATATCGAATGAGTGCACATCTAAGAGTGCATATAGGTGGGTAATTTTATTGTTAATGCTACGGATGTTAAGGTGAGCTATTAGGAGGGAGTTAGAAGGTCTATTTAAAGTAGTGATTGGAGGAGGTGTTAGGTTGTGTAGTTTATTGGGAATGTCAGTATTGGGGTCTTGGTTAGGATGAATATCACCATCTAATAGGGGGTGTTGGTGAGGATATTGTATAAACTTAAGGATTTTGTAGAAATTGTTTGGGCATTTTTTTATATGGAAGTAACATGGGTAGCTCTATGGTATTTAGGTAATATATAGATAGAAGAGGAGGTAATGTTACTGTGGTTGAGGTTGTTTATGGGAGAAATTGGTAGAGTTTGCTGGTAGGGATGGTGGTGTTCAGGAAGAGAGGAGTATTCAGACAAGGTTAATGTGTATGGTATTTTGAGAGAAGTAAGAGTTGAAGTTAAGAGTAGTAAGTTTGTGAGTATAGATTTGTGTGTTAGGGCCATTAGGATATGTAGTTAAGGAGTTTGGGTATATTCACGAAAGGAGTATAGTAAGTAAAACTACAGGTTGGGGAAAGGAGAGAGTGCTTAAAGAGGAAGAGTAGGTAGAGGGAGGAGGTGTACAATTAAGTAAAGTAAAATTGGTTGTAAGACAGAAGCTGTATACAATTTAGTGAAATAAAGTTGGCTGTAAGAGAGAAGCTGTAGAATATAAGCAAAATAGGAAGGCATGGGGAGAGGTTAGGGAGTATTCCAAGATGAGCAATTATCTAATTAGGGACTTGTAGAGGTAAGGGGTAGGGCTATTAAGTGGAGGTTGTGTGTGATAGGACAAAAAATGTGAAGGGGTGTGGTTACAGGAAGTATATGGCTAGGACCACTGGGGGTGGGTGGAAATTGGGGGTAGCATAGGGGAACGGAGTGAGCCCACAGGGCAAATGGAGCGGGTTCAGACAGGCAACTGAGAAAGTCAGGGAAGAGAAAGAAACAATCAGCAAACAGCTAACTACTTGGTGCCTTAGTTGGGAAGGATAGGCAAAGAAAGGAGGAAACAATGTAGAGAAAGTAAGTGGTTGCAGAGAGCAAAGCTAGTGGAAAGATAGGGCAGGAGGGAAATGCTCAATCCTGAGACAGAGCTTTTATTTCAAAGGAAAAAAAAATAGGGAAGGATAGATATACAAGGGGCTATCCTAGTTTAGGCTGCCATCTAGTGGTCAGATATTGTAAGGCAACAGACGCAAGGGAGCGGAGACAAAAGGTAAAGGGTTTACGAGTGCTACTGTAGATAAATTACAGGAGACAACGCAAGAGTAAGAAATGAGAAAACATATGTATAGGTATTCAGGGAATAGAGAGGGGAGTATGGCTGCTGAGTATCCTGGCTAGGTAGCGTATCATACAAGCACTAGATATTAAGCAAGTGTTGAAAATGACTACTCTGTTAGGTAACACATACTTCCTTGCCTCCTAGTGAACTGGGTTCTTAAGCTGGACGGCAAGTCTTTTTTTCTAAAGAGAAGTTGGTTTGGTTTGTTTGCAGTGGGTCCTGTGCAGATATATTGTCTTGATCAGCATGTACCTTATGAATCGAGGTGTGATGAAATGCTTAATTACGCATGGCAAAAAGTCCGTTCTTCTCCTTATGATTTAAGTAATGCTGAATCTTCGAAAGATGCATTGATTAAATATGATTTTTTTTTTAAGGTGTATGCAATATTGTGCCTTTATCCTCTGTCATGTAGACTGACACACTGGGTTATCAGGAAAAAGAAAAGAATAACATTTATTTTAAGCACAAATCAATCCTAGCCAGGCTGACTTCAATGTGAAAAAAGATGCACATATGTGTATGTATACATATATATATATATATATATATATATATATATATATATATCTATATATATAGATGTGTGCATGTGTGTGTGTGTGTGTGTGTATATATATATATATATATATATATATATTTATATATATATATATATTTATATACATATATATATATATATATATATATATATATATATATATATATATATATATATATATAAAGAGAGTATAAGCAATACAAGAAAAGTTGTAATTGTCTCTAGAACTTCAGCATTTGTCACTGGAGTGAGAAAGATTTTAACAAAACATTTTGATTGCTTTCTTGTTTTAATACTGGACTGAGACCATGAGCTCTAACTCCCATGGGGATAATATTTACTGGTAACTGCTATTCTTTTAATCCTTTTATTAGATTTGGAGGAAATTATTCAAAAAAAGAGATGAGTATGTATACTTTCCCACTGAAAAATTTTTGGCATAGTTATGAAATATAGGGTATTTGTGTTTCGTCGTGAGATGGTCTTTTCCAAGAATCTTTTCCTTGAAGTTAAAGACTGATTGCACCTTATTTTCAAAATTCTGATGCAGCTTCATGGAGGGTCTAACAGACTTTAGAAAAATATTATTAAAATTCTACTTGCATCAATCACTAAAAATAACACACTGGTATCCTAATCAAATCATCTCATTACTTCTAATGCTCTTTTTCTTCGGTCTGATTTGTGGCTCATTTTCATAGAATATGCAATCTTGAATAATTACATTTGTTTATTTTTATGTAACGGGGGAAAGAGGAGGTGTGTGTGTGTTGTGGTTTATCTTTTTTTATGTTTTATTTCGTGCTTGTATAGATACAAATTATCTTCAGTGTTGATTACAAGGGAAGACGAGACAAAGCCAACTTGCAAATAGCTATTGAATGAGGCAGGTAGCTGGGTTAGCAGAAGAACTTGTGTGGAAGATGTTTGGTTCATGGTTAGGTTTTCAGTATATTCTAGGTTTGCAGGTAAGTACTTTGCTAGTTGCTGTCATAAGGCATTTTAAGCCCAGCTAATATTTATTTATTGACATTTGTTTACCGGGAAAGTCCACTGGGCCAGGTAGCCCATTTTCAGTGGAGTCCCAGGGAGAAAAGCTCCAGAGAACATACATTAATTATAAAAACAATACAATACAAGTTCCAGGGAATATGCATAAAATACAAAGTAAAAAAAATTTACATAAGAGGAAATATCTTCAAAATTAAGAGAGAGAGAAAATCATGTTATGAAGTATGACTCAATACAGAATGTAATACAAAACATCCTTTATTTGGACAAAAGAGGGAAAACAAAGAAAGGATTATTCTAAGGGCACAGAGGTAGAAGTTAAATGATGAAGGGAAAGAGGAGGGGAAAGAGAAGTGCGGTAGTCTGAGAAGGAGTTATATGTGCTTTAATAAAGGTTGGCAGTCATGCAATGCAGGAGAAGAGGTTAGGTGTAAAGTAAAGGGGGAGTGGAAACTGGTGAAGGAGAGTAGGAGAAGAGAGGAGGAAGGTAGGCTGGCAAAGTAAAGGGATAGTGGAGACTAAAAGACGAGTGGGAAAGGAGTAAAAATGGAAGAGAGAAGGAGATTTAGGTGAAGTGTTCATATGGGAGTTTAAAAGAGCTGAAATAATGAGAAATTGAGCTGGAAAGATGGAGTTTAAGTAAAAGCAGATGAGGCAATTGAGTAGTAACAACGATGAGGGAATTGAGCAGTAACAAATCTGCTTGGAAGATAAGTGCACTTTTGAAAATAGAATGTCTTGTTGAAGGCATAAAGATGCAAGAAGGTTATTCCAAGTTTTGCAAATTGTCCAGGAATATAAGAATTGACCTGCAGGTAGTTTGGGTTTATATACTTGAAAGTACTGGCATTCAGAGCACAGGGGATGAGCTGGAGTATACAGGGAGAAGAGAGAACCGAGTCCTGGACAGTGCTTAGGATTACATATCAGTTTATGAGAGATTGTAAGCTGAAGGAGAAGAAGGTAATGGGGACATTCAAGCCATTGTTGTTAATTTAGGACAATACAGTGACGAGTTGAGTTGTGAGTATTTGTAGCAAATTTAGCAACCTTATAGATGGGTTCTCATTTTGTCATTAAGGAAGACTGATGATTAGTAGGTAAGGGAGCACCATAAGTTAGAGATGGTTGAAGGTATGATGAGGACAGTACTTGTTTAGAAGGGAGGGGAAAGGTATTTGTTATGCCTATATAGTAGTCCCAGTTTTTGTGAGTTTTGTTGATATTATTTTGAATGTGATAATCAAATTTAAGATTTTCATCTATAATTAAACTTAGCAGCTTAGTATGGGTGACTAACTCAATTTTAGTGGAGTTAAGGGAAAGATTCTCAAAGTCAGATATATTGAGGGTTAATTTTTTCTTGGGAGTGTAGATCATAATTTTTTTTTAGGATTTAAAAAAAGTGATTATTGTGGAGCCAGGTTTCTACAGTTGTAAATGCAGTTTGGGTGATTTCTTTTTGAGTATTTGAGTTGTTGGCAAAGCAAACTATAGTGGAGTCATCTGTGTACTGAGCTAGGGAGGTCTGTTGAATGGCTTGGTGGAGGTTATTAATAAAAACATTGAAAAGAAAAGGGCCTAAAATGGACCCTTGGGGAATTTCTTAGGGTTGTGAATATAAGGGAAATGGATTTCTGCTATTTAACAGCATGGTCTCCCTTTCACTCTTACTGGTACCCATCTGACACAAATCACTCCTGACACTCTTCTCCACCCACTTCATCCTGCCTGTACTGTCTTCTTCACCTCTCTTCCACAGTCACCATTACTCTGAACTGTTGATCCACCTTCACCAACTCTACTCCTGCATCCTCACCATTCATCTATCCTCCCTCTCATTCACACACACATATTTTGTGTTATGCATTCTAAAATTCAAAAAAAAAAAAAAATCAGTACACCCTATTTATAATTTTATTCAAGCATTCTTGTTCAGACTTGATGTATAAATAAATGGACTCAACTCTTCTAGTATGATCCGTTTTGGGGAGAGGGCTCAGGGCTATGTAATTTCCACCTTTTTTTTTTAAGCTATTAACACAATTTTCTTTGTGTTTCTTGATGATAATGAGATATTCCTGATTTTCAGTAATGGCATTACTGTGAAATCTAATGCTTATGCTGACAGTTATTCTTTCAGTAAGGAGAGTGGCGAAAAATCATCATTATTTTCAAAAATATGCATTGAAATTGCAGTTTATTACAGGATACAAATGAACTCTCATATGTCAAAAGGGCTAGTGATGACCTCGGATCACTTAAAGATGACAAGCTAAACACAGCTAAGCTTAAAGTTTATAAAACAGCTTTAGTGAAGCTTGTCATCTTTAAGTTTGTAAGACAGCTTTATTGATCCAACATTTTACTTACTGTACAGAAACACATTTCTGACACTAATGTTAAAATATGGGGAAGTGGCAAGCAATTAGTGTTTTTTTTTCATATTAAAAAATACTTGCATACTGGATTTTTTCGTAATAAATGTCCTATTTCCAGAAATTTGTGGTTGGTATGCATAGGTTATTAAGCTGTGTTAAAAGGTTCTTAGTAAGGAAGATCCATATTATGGTGTTTATAATAGGTCCTAGTCAGAGGTGCAGATTCTGAGTGGCAGAACCTAGCAGGTATAACATGCTTCTCAGTTACAGATTTATTTTATTTATTTATTTTATTTTATTTTACATTTGTTGACCGGGCTAGTCTAACTGGATAAATGTCCATTTTCAGTAGAGGCCTGGGGAGAAAAGCTCCAAGCATCTGCAGTGAGTAAAAAATACAATATATAGTAATAGTCAAGTGGATTACAGTACATTAGCTACATAGTACATTAGCTAGATGGGTCAGAACAAATGTTTACAGAGTAAGTAGGTTTAAGCTAAGATTAAATACAGAGAACCAAAAACATGAAGTTAAAAGTTTTTTTTTTTTTTTGTACTACAGATAGGTGAGATAAACTATAAGAGTAGAAAAGTATAGAGAGAGTAAGAGGTGAAAGAGATATCAGTCTGGGCTGGAGCAGGGACATAGCCAGTGAGTTGTAAGATATTCTTTCAGATGCTTTTTAAACAGAATAGTGGAAGCAAGGGAGGAAAGTTCAGTAGGAAGCTGGTTCCAGACTTTCCCTACTGTGTTAGTGAAAAGTGAGTCTCCTGCTTTGTTGTTTGATTTAATAGTGGAAACTAGAAGCTTATTGGATGAGCGTAGCATAGCAAGATTTTTGTAGGGTGAAATCATGTTAGTGAGGATAGGGGTATTTTTTGGTTGGTAAAGGATTTTTTGGGTGATAACAATTTGTTGATAAAGTAGTTGGTTCTGCAGTTCTAGCCATCCCAGTTGTTTTAGGTTAAGATAGTGGTGAGTTCTAAAGGTGGTGCCAGTGGAAAATCTGGCTATGTTATTGTAACTGGTGGAAAGTTTGGTGAGATTGTTTTTTGATAGATTGGTATATATTGCCGAAGCATAGAACAGGGAAGACATAAGGTGGGTCTGGGCAATAGTTATTCTGGCTGAAGGGGAAAGGAAGGGTTTGATTCTGTAAAGAGTGCCTAGTTTTTTGTTGACTGACTTTATAGTAGAGTTAATGTGATAATCAAAAGTAAGGTTATTATCAATTGTTACCCCTAGAAGATGGGTTGAAGTATCTGGGGATATGTTATTTGCATTGTTGGAGGTTATTGTGAAGTGCAGTTGAGGTGATTTATGAGTTGGAGCAAAGAGCAATAACTTTGTTTTTTTGGGGTTCAGGAGGAGGCAGTGTTGCATGAAACAATTTTCAACACTGCTAAATACTGTTTGGATGAGAGATTGCAGAGAGGTTATGGATTTAGCTGAACAAATTAAAGTGGCGTCGTCTGCATATTATATGCAGGTGGCCTGAGGAATTTTGGTATGTAGGTCATTGATAAACAATGAGAAGAGTAGAGGTCCTAAAATAGATCCTTGGGGTACGCCAGTGTTCACAGGAAGGGATTTTGAAAGATTATTATCCCACAATACTGCTTGTTGTCTGTTTTCCAGATAGGATTTAAACCAATTTAATGCTTGTGGGTCAAGAGATTGGGCTTTTAGAATGTCTATAAGGGTATTATGGTTGACCATATCAAAGGCTTTTGAAAGGTCAATAAATAATGCAGAGGAAAAAGTGTTATTGTTACGATTTTTGTTTATGGAGTCAGAAAAGGACAGAAGGGCAGTTGTTGTGCTATGGAAAGGCCTAAAGCCATGTTGGCATTTGGCAATTAGATTATTTTGGAGAAGGTGGTTAAGTAGTTGTCTGTGTATGCATTTTTCCATTTTCTTAGCAATTGGAGACAGTAAGGCGATAGGCCGAAAGTTGGAGAGTTCAGTAGATGACCCACCCTTATGTAGATGGATGATGTGGGATACTTTCCAAATGGAGGGGATTTTGCTTTCTAAAATTGTTCTATTTATAAGGATGGAGATGGGATAGGCAATAGCTTTTGCTGCTATTTGCAGGTATTCAGCTGGAAGACAGTCAGCAGAAGGGGTGCATGGTTTTAGTTTTTGAAGGAATTTGCAAATGAGTGATATAGGTATCTGTTGTATTTGAAAGGTAGGAGATGGAGTCTTTGTGGTATTTAATGGGGATGTGGTAATAGGTGGTAAAGTATTGGCTAGGGTTTGAATGGCTTCAGTAAAGTAGTTATTAAAGGCATCAGGAATTTGGTTAGAGTTATTTTGGTTGAAACCTGTTGGGGCAGGAGTTTTACAGTGCCCTGGCTGAAGAAGTTTGTTTATGCCACACCAGAATTTTTGTGGTTTTTGCTGATGAGTTTGTTGGAGGTGAGGGTAATAGTGTTTTTTGTCTCTGAGAATATCTTTCTTGGTTGCATTTCTTACCTGTTTGTAGTAAAGGTGATCTGATGGACATTTAGAGACTCTCCATTTGGCCCAAATTTTATTTCTGAATAGGATCTTTTGCCTAGTTTCTTTAGTGAGCCAGGGGGCAGTTTTGGTCCTTATTCGGGAAGAATGATAGGGGGCATGGTAATCTAGGATCTGAAGGAATGTAGTGTTAAAGTAGGTCACTGCATCATCAAGTGGAGGATGAGACATAGGTGACCAGTCACATGCTTTCAGTTCATTTTGGAAGCTCTCTTGGTTAAAAATGTTTTTGGAATGTGAGGTTTTAAAATTATTAGTAGTAGGGCTATGGATTCTTTGTTTAATAATATAGGTTAGCATGTGGCCACTAATATCATCAGGAAGGGTTCCTGGTTTATAAGTATCACGGTGGCTGTTTATAAGTATCCAGTCTAGAGTGGTTTCCTTGCTGCTTGGCTTATGGATTCTAGTAGGAGTGGTTATAATTTGTGAGAATCCGTAAAGATTTATATGATTGGGAGGATTAAGGGTTTATAATTTGTGAGAACTGAAAGATTTATATGATTGGGAGAATTAAGGGAACTGCAGGTAGCCCAGTCTATATTAAAATCACCTAATACAATGGTTTCCTGAGGTAGGTGGATAGAGAGGTAACTAAATAAGTTTTCAAGAGTGTTGATATTGTTTCCAGGGGGGAGATATGCACAGATTAGATAGATAGATTTGGAGTTGTTGATTTGAAGTTTGGCACTAAGAGTTTCTGAATTGGTATCTGATGGTAGGAGCACATTGAAGGGAGAAACTTGGAGTTCAGATTTATATAGAATGGCTACACCTCCACCCTTTTTGGTTTTACGGTCAAGTCTCAAGATATTATATGCAGGAGGGGTAATCTCTTGGTCCAATGTTGAGGGCTTTAGCCATGTCTCTGTAATACAGAGAATATCGAATGAGTGCACATCTAAGAGTGCATATAGGTGGGTAATTTTATTGTTAATGCTACGGATGTTAAGGTGAGCTATTAGGAGGGAGTTAGAAGGTCTATTTAAAGTAGTGATCGGAGGAGGTGTTAGGTTGTGTAGTTTATTGGGAATGTCAGTATTGGGGTCTGGGTTAGGATGAATATCACCATCTAATAGGGGGTGTTGGTGAGGATATTGTATAAACTTAAGGATTTTGTAGAAATTGTTTGGGCATTTTTTTATATGGAAGTAAGTAACATGGGTAGCTCTATGGTATTTAGGTAATATATAGATAGAAGAGGAGGTAATGTTACTGTGGTTGAGGTTGTTTATGGGAGAAATTGGTAGAGTTTGCTGGTAGGGATAGTGGTGTTCAGGAAGAGAGGAGTATTCAGACAAGGTTAATGTGTATGGTATTGTGAGAGAAGTAAGAGTTGAAGTTAAGAGTAGTAAGTTTGTGAGTATAGATTTGTGTGTTAGGGCCATTAGGATATGTAGTTAAGGAGTTTGGGTATATTCACGAAAGGAGTATAGTAAGTAAAACTACAGGTGGGGTAAAGGAGAGAGTGCTTAAAGAGGAAGAGTAGGTAGAGGGAGGAGGTGTACAATTAAGTAAAGTAAAATTGGTTGTAAGACAGAAGCTGTATACAATTTAGTGAAATAAAGTTGGCTGTAAGAGAGAAGCTGTAGAATATAAGCAAAATAGGAAGGCATGGGGAGAGGTTAGGGAGTATTCCAAGAATAGCAATTATCTAATTAGGGACTTGTAGAGGTAAGGGGTAGGGCTATTAAGTGGAGGATGTGTGTGATAGGACAAAAAATGTGAAGGGGTGTGGTTACAGGAAGTATATGGCTAGGACCACTGGGGGTGGGTGGAAATTGGGGGTAGCATAGGGGAACGGAGTGAGCCCACAGTGCAAATGGAGCGGGTTCAGACAGGCAACTGAGAAAGCCAGGGAAGAGAAAGAAACAATCAGCAAACAGCTAACTACTTGGTGCCTTTGTTGGGAAGGATAGGCAAAGAAAGGAGGAAACAATGTAGAGAAAGTAAGTGGTTGCAGAGAGCAAAGCTAGTGGAAAGAAGAAGGTAAAGTGGAAAGATAGGGCAGGAGGGAAATGCTCAATCCTGAGACAGAGCTTTTATTTCAAAGGGAAAATAAATAAGAAAGGATAGATATACAAGGGGCTATCCTAGTTTAGGCTGCCATCTAGTAGTCAGATATTGTAAGGCAACAGATGCAAGGGAGCAGAGACAAAAGGTAAAGGTTTTACGAGTGCTACTGTAGATAAATTACAGGAGACCACACAAGAGTAAGAAATGAGAAAACATATGTATAGGTATTTAGGGAATAGAGAGGGGAGTATGGCTGCTGGGTATCCTGGCTAGGTAGCGTATCATACAAGCACTAGATATTAAGCAAGTGTTGAAAATTACTACTCTGTTTGGTAACACATACTTCCTTGCCTCCTAGTGACCTGGGTTCTTAAGCCGGATGGCAAGTCTTTTATTCTAAAGAGAAGTTGGTTTGGTTTGTTTGCAGTGGGTCCTGTGCAGATTTATTGTCTTGATCAGCATGTACCTTATGAATCGAGCTGTGATGAAATGCTTAATTACGCATGGCAAAAAGACCATTCTTCTCCTTATGATTTAAGTAATGCTGAATGTTCGAAAGATGCATTGATTAAATATGATTTTTTTTTTTAAGGTGTATGCAATATTGTGCCTTTATCCTCTCCATGTAGACTGACACACTGGGTTATCAGGAAAAAGAAAAGAATAACATTTATTTTAAGCACAAATCAATCCTAGCCAGGCTGACTTCAATGTGAAAAAAGATGCACATATGTGTATGTATATATATATATATATATATATATATGGATTCACTTCATAACACTGAAACTTCAAAATACTGAAAATGACAAAACTTCATAATACTGAAGACCAAAATACTGAAAGCTCAAAATACTGAATACTCAAAACACTGAAACTCAAAACTGAAAGCACATATGCATAAACTTTAAACAACATAATCATAGCAATTTCTACCAATATCCCTGCTAATTATATATATCTACCCAAGATTGCACTTAACTACACTATGTGCAATCTTGGAGTTGATATATTTAATTAGCAAGGGTGTAATAGCCCCACATATATTTATTTGGTGGAAATTGTTGTAATTTATGTTGTTTAAACTGAGTTTACGCATAATATGTGTTTTCAGTATTTTGAGTTTTCAAGATTTTGAAGTTTCAGTATTTTGTTTTCAGTATTTTGAGTTTCAGTATTTTGATATTTCAATGTTATGAAGTGAATCCATATATATATATATATATATATATATATATATATATATATATATATATATATATATATAAAGAGAGTATAAGCAATACAAGAAAAGTTGTAATTGTCTCTAGAACTTCAGCATTTGTCAATGGAGTGAGAAAGATTTTAACAAAACATTTTGATTGCTTTCTTGTTTTAATACTGGACTGAGGCCATGAGCTCCAACTCTCATGGGATAATATTTACTGGTAACTGCTATTCTTTTAATCCTTTTATTAGATTTGGAGGAAATTATTCAAAAAAGAGATGAGTATGTATACTTTCCCACTGAAAGTGTTTTGGCATAGTTGTGAAATATAGGGTATTTGTGTTTCGTCGTGAGGTGGTCTTTTCCAAGAATCTTTTCCTTGAAGTTAAAGACTGATTGCACCTTATTTTCAAAATGCTGATGCAGCTTCATGGAGTGTCTAACAGACTTTAGAAAAATATTATTAAAATTCTACTAGCATCAATCACTAAAAATAACACACTGGTATCCTAATCAAATCATCTCATTATTTCTGATGCTCTTTTTCTTCGGTCTGATTTGTGGCTCATTTTCACAGAATATGCAATCTTGAATAATTACATTTGTTTATTTTTATGTAACGGCGGAAAGAGGAGGTGTGTGTGTGTTGTGGTTTATGTTTTTTATGTTTTATTTCGTGCTTGTATAGATACAAATTATCTTCAGTGTTGATTACAAGGGAAGACGAGACAAAGCCAACTTGCACATAGCTATTGAATGAGGCAGGTAGCTGGGTTAGCAGAAGAACTTGTGTAGAAGATGTTTGGTTCAGGGTTAGGTTTTCAGTATATTCTAGGTTCACAGGTAAGTACTTTGTTAGTTGCTGTCATAAGGCATTTTAAGCCCAGCTAATATTTATTTATTGACATTTGTTTACCGGGAAAGTCCACTGGGCCAGGTAGCCCATTTTCAGTGGAGTCCCAGGGAGAAAAGCACCAGAGAACATACATTAATTATAAAAACAATACAATACAAGTTCCAGGGAATATGCATAAAATACAAAGTAAAAAAAAATTACATAAGAGGAAATATCTTCAAAATTAAGAGAGAGAGAAAATCATGTTATGAAGTATGACTCAATACAGAATGTAATACAAAACATCCTTTATTTGGACAAAAGAGGGAAAACAAAGTAAGGATTATTCTAAGGGCACAGAGGTAGAAGTTAAATGATGAAGGGAAGAGGAGGGGAAAGAGAAGTGCGGTAGTCTGAGAAGGAGTTATATGTGCTTTAATAAAGGTTGGCAGTCATGCAATGCAGGAGAAGAGGTTAGGTGTAAAGTAAAGGGGGAGTGGAAACTGGGGAAAGAGAGTAGGAGAAGAGAGGAGGAAGGTAGACTGGCAAAGTAAAGGGATAGTGGAGACTAAAAGACGAGTGGGAAAGGAGTAAAAATGGAAGAGAGAAGGAGATTTAGGTGAAGTGTTCATATGGGAGTTTAAAAGAGCTGAAATAATAAGAAATTGAGCTGGAAAGATGGAATTTAAGTAAAAGCTGAAGGAGAAGAAGGTAATGGGGACATTCAAGCCATTGTTGTTAATTTAGGACAATACAGTGACGAGTTGAGTTGCGAGTATTTGTAGCAAATTTAGCAACCTTATAGATGGGTTCTCATTTTGTCATTAAGGAAGACTGATGATTAGTAGGTAAGGGAGCACCATAAGTTAGAGATGGTTGAAGGTATGATGAGGACAGTACTTGTTTAGACGGGAGGGGAAAGGTATTTGTTATGCCTATATAGTAGTCCCAGTTTTTGTGAGTTTTGTTGATATTATTTTGAATGTGATAATCAAATTTAAGATTTTCATCTATAATTAAACTTAGCAGCTTAGTATGGGTGACTAACTCAATTTTAGTGGAGTTAAGGGAAAGATTCTCAAAGTCAGATATATTGAGGGTTAATTTTTTCTTGGGAGTGTAGATCATAATTTTTTTTTAGGATTTAAAAAAAGTGATTATTGTGGAGCCAGGTTTCTACAGTTGTAAATGCAGTTTGGGTGATTTATTTTTGAGTATTTGAGTTGTTGGCAAAGCAAACTATAGTGGAGTCATCTGTGTACTGAGCTAGGGAGGTCTGCTGAATGGCTTGGTGGAGGTTATTAATAAAAACATTGAAAAGAAAAGGGCCTAAAATGGACCCTTGGGGAATTTCTTAGGGTTGTGAATATAAGGGGAAATGGATTTCTGCTATTTAACAGCATGGTCTCTGTTTGAGAGGTAGCTTTTAAAGCAGTTAAGATATTGAGCAGATAGGCCAATATTTGATAGCTGGGACAGAAGGATAGAGTGGGAGATCGTATCAAAACCTTTAGATAAATCTAAGAAAAGGACAGATATAATGTTACTGGAGTCATGTGCTTTTTCACAGTGTCTAGGAATGAGATTAATGCAGTAGAGGTATTATGTCCAGGATGGAAACTGTGTTGAGTAGGGGGAGAGAAGATTATATTTTAGAAGGTAGTCTAACAGTTGTTTTTGAATGCACTTTTCTACAATTTTTGAGATGGAGTAAAGCAATGGGTTGGAAATTGGAGATATTGGCTGAGGGACAACATTTATGAAGTGGTAACATAATAGATTCTTTTTCCAGAGGCCAGGGACATACGATTCCTGTATGGACCTGTTAAGCATAATGCTAATGGGAAAGGCCACTGTGTCTGCAGGAAGTTTGAGAGATTTAGCTGGGATATTATCAGCAGAGTTGGAGCAGGGCATTAGTCTTTGAAGTAGTTTTTTTTTTTTTTTATCTCAAAAATGCGTACAGGAGAGAGAGTGAAAAGATGTGGAGGAGTCCGGTGTATTCCAATTGAAGAGAGAGGATGTGAGGGTGTAGAGGGGTTGTTAGTAGAAGATGGTGAAAAAGAAATGTTAGTGCTTTGAAGAGGATGGGAAAAGGTAGAGGTAATACTGGCAATAGTGTCAATGAAGTAAGGATTAAAGATGCTTGCAATTTGTTCTGGTGATTTATCAGGATGTGGGCAAGGGTTAGGTTTAGTGCCAGGGTTAAGAAGATTGTTGACAGAGGACCAAAAAGATTTCGGATTGGTATTTCTATTTGTTTGCTGGTTCCAGAAGTAATTCTGCTTGTCTGTAGAGAGAAGTTTTTTGGCTAGATTACGCAATTGTCTGTAATGAGTAAGAACAGATCTGTTTATGGATTTAAGCCAGACCTTCCATGCCTTGTCCCTATTAGTCATGATTTATTTGGTAGCTTTATTTAGCCAGGGGGCATTACTAGTTTTGATTCTTTTAGTTCTTGAGAAGGCTAGACTATCTAAGATTTTCTGAAAGCAATTATTAAAGTAGAGCAAGGCATCGTCCAGGGGGAGAGTCTTAAGTATATTCCAGTTAATGCTTTTCAGGAATGTGTTGAAGGTCTTAGGGTCAAATTTGGAAAGGTTTTGGACTAGTATAGATTTATGTTTTTTTGTAAGGGATCAACAAGCTCAGATAATATAGGCAGGGAGGTGATCACTAATAGAGCTGGACATGGTACCAGATATTGTATATTTAGAGAGATTTGAAACTTGAATCCAGTCAAGGATGGATCTTACATTAGTTTTGTTGTTGTATCTAGTAGCTGTATTAATAGGTTGTGTGAAGTGAAATAGGTTTATGCTGTCAGAAGACTGGCTGGAAGAGACAGAGGACCAGTCGATATTCACGTCCCCAAGGATAACAGTTCTGTTCTTTACAGTAAAGGGAAGCCAAGATAAAATGCTGTCTAGAGTCGGCATGTTATTTACAGGAGAGAATGTATAGGATTACAATACACAGCCATTTTATGTGATTAATTTGAAGAAAAGAGATTAGTAGCTCAGCATTTTGGAACTGAGATCTTGTCGTTATATGGGGAAATACTGAGGGAGATGGGAAGATGAGGGCTACGCTGCCTCTTTTTTTCTTTTATTGATCTGCTCTAATATTGCTAAAATTTGGTGGGAGAAGCTCTGAATTTTCAATAGGGATTTTAACCATGTTTTGGTGGCTGCTAGGATGTCAGTTTTATTATGGGAAAGCCAGGAATGCAACTCTGAAGTTTTATTGCAGATGCTTTGGAAATTGAGGGTAGTTAAGTGAAGTGATTTAGGAGATTTAGAAAGTCAGAGTTTGTAAGGTTGTTGGACTTGGCAGGTCTTGGATTGGGGAGATGTCTCTCAAGCAGATGAGGATGGAAAGATATGAAAAGTATGAAGAATGAGGTTAGACAATTTAGAGATTATGTAGTGAAGGGAATGAAAGAGGGATTTGTGTGAGTAAAGTGAGGTATAGTTTGATGGTAAAAGATATGTTTTGGCATACATAATGGGAGATAGATGATAAAACCAAGGGCAAATGATAATGTCCCCCATCAAAGGTAAAATTCAAACCCTATACCTTGTGTTTGTGAGATAAACCAATTAACCATTATGGCAACCATTATCCCATACCAATCCTCAATCCTGGCAACCTCCAACCTAAGTTGTAACAACAATATCTTTATTATTTAAAAGTGATCCCAGGTAGGTAATCAACTATTATGGGTTCCATTAAAAATGTAGGTAACTTTTTCACAAATAAATATGTAACTGTGTATAATTTAAATAATGAAAGGGTAGATTTCTATCCTTATGCACACGTCAAAATTAGATTTACTAATATTTTATGTTATGATGTTTGCCTACTCAACCATTAGTGTGTGCTATCCATTGCTTTTAAATTTTTTCCAATGATTGCTGCTTTCTTACTGCATTTGGGAGGTGGTTCCATTTGGAAGGCTTTATCTTGATAAGGTCATTAGCAGTCCAATATGTGAAGACAGTAATTTTAAAGGTTATAGGAACCAGAAAAAGTGTTTGCTGTTGGGTAATTACTAAGATATAAAGGAAAACAAATCACAAACTTAAAAAAAAAGAAATAATTCATTGTAGGGTGCTCCACAGCAATAGTTAAGGGTCTACTTGACTAAACCAGGAGTATTTAGTTAGAATATTGTGAAGATTACATAAATTAAGCAACTCAGACAATTTTTTTAAGAAACTACATTGGTAATTCTCAGTAAATAGTAAAAAATGATTTCCCTACAAACACTAGCTAAAAATGTGATAATTTCTTTCATCTAGTTTCACAACTTAGAATACAGTAGCAGTTATGACATCCCTTAAGCAACCAGTACAGCCAAGCTGTATATCTCCAAGTAGGGCAGAGTCTTATTCAAATACGTGTTCTGAAAATCCAGTGATCCATTGCAGAAAATGAAAACAAAATTCAGTTATGAGTCCTTTCTTTTGCATACATTACTAGTTAGAACACAGCAGCCATTAAGAGTCCTATCAGCCACATATTTCAAAGATAATGGCAAGAACGCATTTCAGTGTTTTCTTCAAAAACTGCACACACTGCTTTTACTATGGTTAAGCCAAAATGTATAACACCCCCATCATGGAAATACTCAATTATCTCCCCCATATTAAAACAAGATAAGGAACCCAAATTTGTGATCCATATAGACCAATTTCGTTACTAAACACTTATTATAAAATTTTCATGACAATATTAGCTAATAGGATAAAGAAAATACATAATGATCAGACAGGGTTCATTTTTCATAGAAAAGTGCAAGATAGCATTATCAAATTACTATCATTAATAGACATAGCATACAAATACAAAAAACAACTAACTATTTTCAACCTAGACATAGAAAAGGCTTTTGATTCTTTTAGTTGGTATTATCTACAAAGAATTCTGACTGGTTTTGAATTCTCCTCAGATTTTGTCAACTTGTTATAGAAAATGTATAGTGGGGCACAAGCTTATGTGAAAATCAGATCATGGCTATCCTGACCACTAGAAATCCTCAAGGGAACTAGACATGGTTGCCCTTTGTCACCATTATTGTTTGCCCTTTCAATGGAACCTTTTGCTACATCTATCAGAAGCAAGCAAAATATAAAAGGCTTTCAAATTAATACGGACTATTGTCCTAAGATACAATTATTTGCTGATATGTTAACTTTGGGTGATGCTAATGGTTCTTTGCATGATGTTATAAATACCTTAAGTAAGTTTGAAAGAATTTCAGGGCTTACATTTAATCATAATAAACCCAAAACATTACTTATTAGTAAAAAAGATCAACAAAAACCTAAAAGAGAATAGCCTGTTTAATTGGGAGAATAATGTATTAGAATAGTTGGGTGTCAATATAAAGAGTACATGGAAAGAGTCTGTTAAACTAAACTACAATAATTTAATAACCACCATTAGTGAACTAGTCAAAAGATGGAATAAAATGTTCTTCACAATGGAGGATAGGTTTTCTTTAATTAAATATTATATTATAGAAAAACATTGGGATATACTTCTTTTGGATGAACATATAAGTGGGATTGTTGGCCCTAAACCTAGCTTCTTTTTTAAAAATAAGAGGAATTTGAAGCAGATTCTGTGCCAGAGACCCCTTGGTCCCACTAACACAGGCTTTTTAGATGCACAAGTCAACACTAAACCATGTAATTCTTGTGGTCAATGTGGATTCATTGATACAAGGGACATTTTTGTACACCCTAACACTAATGAAAAATTTACATTTCATACTTTTACCAATTGTCAGAGTGATAATTTAGTGTATCTTGCTAGATGTGTCTCTTGTAAGGCGTTCTATGTAGGAAAGACTAATAGGAAACTACGTGAGAGTGTAAGGGAGCGCGTATATCACATACGTGTGGGCTCTGAGTCTAATGCTTTAGCCAAACATAATAGAATTTCTGGCCCTGCACATATATTCAATTTCTCTGTTATACAGTCTATTAAAATTAATCCATGAGGTGGTGACACTGGGACATATATGGAGGAATGTGAGTTGAAATGGATCATCAGACTCGGGGCTGACAAGGCGCCTGGTCTTTATGACAAGGTACCGCTCAAACCAGTTCTCCGAAGTAGAAGGTTGGCTGATAAAGCAAGACACTCTGATACTGGCCATGATGATTTGTAGTTAGTGTTTTTATAAGAATGTATTATTGCAATTTTATATGTGTACATACTTTTTATTATTTTATTATATATACCCCATTATATAACCTTTTATTATATTTGTTTCATATGATTTATGGTTTGTTTTTAATATGGTATGCGTAGGTTTTAACTTGTGAATAGTTTGTGAATTAGGTTCTGTGTGACATCAGGAATGTTTTATCCAATGGATATCTTTGAGATACTATTTAATTTGTTAGTTTGGATGACTGTTTACTGTCTGATTAAGCCTGGATGGTGAAAGCGCTAACTATTAAAACTTGGAGTATTTGCAGAAGTCCGCATCTATATCATTTTTGATTCATTTGACACCTTTATATTGCTGGATTATGCTCCATAATATACTTTTGGAACTGCATGCTGTGTTTAACTTCTGTGGATGGTATTTACTTTTTTGACTGTTTGGAACTTATTTCAAACCACAGGAGTTTTCATCTTTCAGTGATGTCTCTTTTGTTAAAATGATAATTTTGCCTAAAATTTTGTTTTATATACAGTCATTGATACTACCCCTCCCAAAAACTTATTTAAAAAATTAGATTCCATGTTACTTAAATTTGCATGGTTCCCCTTAAAACCTAGGATTGCATATAAATGGCACATTCGAGCTTGGAACATTAATGGGATAGCATTCCCTAGCTTAGATATTTATTCCAAATCAGTTATAATTAATATAATATTACATTGGATCACACCTACCTATATATCTGGCTGGAAAACAATCCATGAGATTCATATAACTGATGTCAGAACTACAGAAAATCAATTTAAGGAACAATATGGAATAAGTAGAGTTTATTGGCTTTTACGTGAATTTTATTTATTTAATAAGTTTGATCTTTTTTATGGGATTAATCAAATATTTAATAACTTAAAAAATATAACTGATTGTAATTACAACATTAAACAATTTATATTTCTTGCATTCTCTATAGCAATCTCCCCTGATTGCCTAGATTCTTTCAACATCAGTGCGATGCAAAAAGTATAGGAAAATAACTTGATATTCTGACATAGTTTATTAAACCACTAAACACTCTTTCATGTAGTTTTGATAATAGTCAAGACAGTTGGTTGTTTATACACTCATTTTATAGAAAACAAAATGAGAGTATCAATCAACCTAGAGACTGAATCTATACCTAGTTTGATTTAGCTTTTTTATTAATTTTATTTTTGAAAAGACAAATAATCAAAAATTAAGTATCTCGGGGGCGGAGCCTAATGGCTAACTGAAAGCAGATTAAATTTGAGCTCTTCAAATTCTTACTAGAAAATACAGGGAAAACTAAAAATATTTAAAAAATTTTAGGTAATTATTGAAGAAGAAGTAACATACAATAAAAATACCAACTTTGAAGAAAAAATTCTGAAATTTTCCTGTCAAATACTTCAGAGGACACCACAAGCTGTTGAAAATGAGTAACTCAAAGAACTCACACTCAGATTCTATACTGAAAAAAGAGATGCAACAGATATCTGCTACTTTACTGGACTTGTCGTTAAAGATGGAAAGATTTTCTGAGAACTTAGAAAGTCTTAAAGATAACTGTCAAAAACAAACTGAAATTTTTAAAGAAATATTACAACAGCAACACACAAAAATTTCTGACATTGAGACTTCCTTAAGTGATGTTGATGGGAGATTAAAAGAAGAAGAACTACAAACCCAATTTTTGTTACAAGAAAATACATGGTTTATAAATAAAATGGATGATATTGAAAATTGAGAGAGAAGAACAAACATAAGGATTTTTGGTCTTCCAGAGAAAACTGAAGGAGATGACATTATCTCATTTTTGAACTCCTGGCTACCTGAAGTTCTAGGATTAAAAGAAGGATTATGTTATGGAATAGAAAGAGCACACAGAGCTATTGGTAAGCCACTTTCTATTTCTTCTAAGTCTGCTCCAAGATCCATAGTGATTAAATTCTTATCTTTTATGGACAAAGAACTAATATTGAGATCAGCATGGAGGAAAAATCCTGTTATGTATAAACAGTCATTATTAAGATTTGATAATGATTATTCCACAAGAGTTCTAGATTTAAGGAAGAAAGCATGGCCATTAGTAAAACTTCTAAAGCAGCATAAAATCAAGATACAGCTCTCTTATCCTGCCAAAATAAGAATTCAATACAATAATGACATGAGATCTTTAATAACATAGAGGAAGCCACAACCTTCATAAAAAACAACAACATAATTCCACTTCCCGATAAAATGGACTGGGCAAATTCATCTTCCCTAAAAAGAGCTTCAGGAAAAAATATCTGGTCGGAGGTGAGGGAAAAAAAGAAGCAGAAGTCTGACATGAAGAATTCAGAAGATACTACCTCTCTCAAAGTATCAACTAAGGTATGACTACATTATCTAAAAGTTAATTCCCTTAATATATGACCCAAAGCAGTTTTTCTGCCCTTTATTAGTTATTTAGCCTATTATAATAATATTTTATTTAGTACTTAAAAATTGATCCACTAAGGAAATGAAATGCATAATCGCTTTTTTTTAGGTTGTCGCATGAATATAAAATCAAGACAGTTTATTAGATGCTTATTAACATTGTTCTAGAAGTCCTTATAATAGTTTATTTTTTTAGACTATTTCTCCTAAATAAGTATTTCATAGTTAAAATAAGTTACTAGCAACTGTCTGAATAAATTCCTTTATATTTTATAATAGTATGTTATGTTATTAAAGTGCACATTTTCTACTTATAAACCAAAATTTAGAGATAAATATGCCAAAAATAGAAATGTTTCTAAATGTGTCAGTTGTTCTTAGAACATCATTGAATCATTTAAAAGTAAATAGCATTCACAAATCTACTGCTTGGCTATTTTTAGATTTTTACACAGAAAGTTGTTCACCATCTCTTTCACAGCACGAGATATACTGAAGCATGCATACTTGTAGTTACAATTACTGACCAGAAGATGGCGCGCAAGTACACACTATCACAATATCCCTTTTCTAAACTCGGCTGTTCTGTTTGCTTGAAATGAAAGCGTTTAGCTTTCAGTTAATTTTACACATCATATTTCCTCCTTTTATCTCCTGCTACAGCATTATTTCCTATTACTAACTTCAGATAAAAGTATACTTAAAAATAGTGCTAAAATAACTTTGAATAAAGCGCTATATATATGCTTACAAACACATTAAATTATCATTGCTACTATTGGAGAATAGAACCTGAAAAGTCTAATGATAGTATTTCTTAAAATAAATTGGATGTTATCATCATTTTAATAAATTATTTAAGTATGAGCAGCAGTCATGAACTTTCTGTTTTAGATTTCTTTAGCTTTCTGTTAAGGAAAGTAGCTTGTCTTTACACATTTAAGAAGTGAAATGCTGAAATGCATACAGCTGTAATTAAAGCTACTTCCCAGAAGATGGTGCTCAAACACAACATTGTAAAGTTTTTTTTTTTTCGTTTTTTTTCTCTCTCTGCACATTATTATTTAATACTTTGAATGTGAAATGTTTACTTTTAAATTATTTCTAATTTCCCAAGTGCTTTCATTATTTCCTATCATTTAAAAAGAGAAGGGAGGAAAAGGGGAAAGAAAAAAGAAGGAAATAAAAAAAAAAAAAAAAAAAAGAAGGAGAGTAAGGAAAAAAGAAAGTAATAGTGTTGTCAGTTGCTGTTAAACTTTACCAGTGATATATCCAAATATAGTGATACCTGCGCTTTGAAGAATGTGTTACATAAACTGACTGGGATAGAATGAATCATTTAAATACTGCTGTGATCTGGTGATTAATGTCTTGTATATATACGATGTACATGCTCTCCAAACTCATGTTATTCTTAATGTGTTAGATGGTTTAGTTTCATTTGTTGACTTAAAGTGACATGAAAGAAACTTCCAACTACTAGTTTAAAAGGTATTTCAGATGCTTATTTATTTAATAACCTGTTCTATTAAACAAGTTAACATACAAAAAAAAGCTTCATAAAAGGAGAGGGAGAAGGGAAAAAAAAAAACATTTATGAGAATAGAACCAAGGTTAATAACAGGAATAGACAGAATTTGTCTTATCAGCAGAGGGCCTCGCTGAAAAAACTCATGAATGACCAGTCAATAATGATTAGACCAGCAGACAAAGGAGGAGGGATAGTAATAATGGATAGGGAGCAATATATTAATGGAATGAGATTGATGTTGAATGACGATGGACATTATATGCACATAGAGAAGGATAAAGTAGATAGTATCATGCGCAGGATTCAGTATAATTTACAGGATTTATTTGCAGCAAATATCATTAATTTACAACTGTATGATTATATGAGCGTACAATGTCCATTGATACCAATCCTGCATGGACTCCCTAAGATCCATAAGAGTCTGGATAATCCACCTTATAGACCAATAGTGGCTGGTAGAGGGTGGTCCACTGAACCACTATCTATATATGTTGAGAGTCAGCTTAGACCCTTAGTAGATAGGAATATTCATGTCCTCAGAGACACAAAACAATTCCTTATAGATCTGAATGACTTTTTAAAGACTCTGCCAGTAGAACAGGATTTCACATTCGTCACGATGGATGTGCAATCTCTGTTCACAGTGATTCAGAATATAGATGGCATAGAGATGGTTAGTGACTATTTGAGATGAAATTCAGACATGAGTGAGAGTAGGATTGAGTTACTTATGTTCCTACTGGAATTAATACTTGAGTCCAATGTTTTCTATTTTGAGGGTGAATATTACCTGCAGAAGGATGGCGTAGCTATGGGCACATCATGTGCCAATAGCTACGCCAACCTATTTATGGCTGAATGGGAATACCAAAATATCTTCAGTATGGGACGCTACAGAACGTCTGTGCCGTTTTTCAGACGTTTTGTAGATGATTTGTTCCTTATATGGATAGGTACGTTAGGTGATTTGAAAGAATTTATTGATGAGATTAATTCAATAAGTGGATATCTTAAGTTTACATATGAATGGTCATGTACCAAATTACCATTCTTGGATGTATACGTGGAAAGACTGTCCAATGGTATGGTCAACACAGGTGTATACAGGAAGGATTGTCACAAGAATTCTCTCCTGTATAGGACGAGTATGCATCCAGGCTATATATATCAGAATATTGTAAAAGGGCAGGCAATGCGTATATCTAGGTATAATCAAACAAGTACAGGATTCCAGCATGAGATAAATGACTTGGAGGAGAGGTTCTTATCGAGAGGTTACTCTGCAATGGATATATCCAGGGGGTTTACTGATATTAATATATTGAGACAGAATAGAGCTGCCCCTTATTTTGGCAATGTAAATGAGATAAACAGTGAATCCACTATGGATGCATCTTCATTTAGAGGCAGAGACTTTATGAATAACAGCGTAGCATGCTCCTTGTATTATACTAGTGATGTAGGAGAAATTAAAGACGTCATTAGGGCGTATTGGGATGTCTTAACTATAGACCACACAATCAAAAATATTGTAGGAGAAGCACCCAGGTACATTTATAGAAATAAGAAAAACCTGAAAAGGTTGTTATGTTACCCGCTACATGACAGTAATAAAGAGGAGCTGATAGGGTATGGAACAGAGAGGTGCAATAAATGTAATTTTTGTGATTATATCAATGAAGATGACAAGTTTATACATCCTGTCTCCATGAGAGAGTATCAGTTTAAAGTAAGAGGTACATGTCAAACCTCTGATGTGGTTTATTTGGCTTCCTGCACAGAATGCGATGCATTCTATGTAGGTAAGACAAATAGGAAACTAAGAGACAGGATAAGGGAGCATGTCTACAATATTAGGATTGGGCTTAAAACCAATGCATTAGCCAGACATGTCATGGAGAAAGGACATGATCACAGCTTTCAGTTTTTAATAATGGAAAAGATTTTAATAGGACCTAGAGGGGGCGATGTTAAGACGTTCACTGAAACCAGGGAAGCTAATTGGATTATTAGACTCAAGTCAGATACCCCTCCTGGATTGAATGCTATGGTTTCAGTGAAACCGTTTTTAAAATCACGGAAATTGCATAAATAAAATGTTAAATAAAATGTTTTTTATTATATGTTATATTTACACATATATATTTTTTATGTAAGTGCTCTAGATTCAATAGAGAGATAAGTTTATTAGTAGGCTAAGAGCTTGATGTATTTCATTCAGAAGTTATTTTTAAATCGTTCCTTCGGACAGCTAATGTATTATAGTTAGCTTCTATTATCCCATTATGTATGGATGGATAAGGAAATGTATATATTTTAATATGATTAGACTTCTTTTATATTATTTTTTATATACAATGTTTTGATATGGTTAGGAATGTATTGTACCTTTAAATTTTGTAAGACAGGATTACTTTCCCGCCAAAGTAATATATTTAAATGGGGGGGAACATTGTTTAGTAAATGGGTCTGAAGAAGCCATATCGGTGAAAGCGCTTACCTGCATTTATTGTTTGTGTAATAAAATCGGGCTTTGAAGCATTGGAGTCGTTTATATTACCACTACACACTGGATTTATTGGATATATGCTGAACTTTTTGTTACAGTTTACGTCAGTATTTGGTTTACCTACCCTTTGCCTAATAGAATCATTATAAATAGTTGTATATGATACAACTGTGACTTCTTGGCATTATCATTGTAACTTACATTCATAGGCATAATGCTAGTTTATTGTTTACAGCCTACTTTAAATATGAGACTTTTATCAGTTATTAAATACTCACTACATTAGTGTTTACAGATGATTAACTCTGTTATGTGTGGCTTTTACCTGGAACTAAATAGAGAAAATCTTCTGAATAATAGCTAATTAGTCATATGGTTATAAAAGGTCACATATAAATAATGCAAGAGTTTAACTCTTCACACAAATTAATAATTTTTCTTTACTTTATTATACAGACAGCAGAATTATAAAAGTCATGACATCTTGACCGGGTTTGATAAGTTATATTGTTCAAGTAGACATAATCTAATATGTAATAATTCTTATTGTTAATAATTGATATAGTAATTTATTTTAGAAGATTGTAATAATAATCAAATAATATGATATATCTCATACAGTTTTGGAAAGAAATTATAAGAGTTTTAGTAACAATGTACCAATTCTAATAATGCAAATTCATAGCACAAGTATTAATGCTATTTCTAATAGCACAGTTATAATCCCTTATAGATAGTTTAATATTGATGTTTGTAAATTAATACCATTACTACAATGTATGGAAAATAACTATATAAATGACTAATTAATTGAAGCATTGTACTCTATGGGTACAATATTACCTATACCAAGACATGAAATAATAACAAAATGACTAGCTATTTATTAATTAATTTATACTATGTTGATGGAATGCATTCATGTAGTAACAAGATTTTACAGCCAAGATTTAAATATATACATGCATGAAAGTATTTGATGTTCTCTGATTTTAGTTTTGTTTTCCTTATTGAAGAGCTCAAGCTAGAGTAATATTTCTTCTTTAATGCTAATGTTTATCTTGAAGGTAAATCTGTTTGAACTTTTAAGTTCAAACAGATTTGAGGTGTTAGACACTTCATGTTTGAGACTTGGTGTGGTTGAAACACTATTTGTATGTTTAAAATATGTCAATACAATGTTTTTCAATTTTTTTGTTTCTCAGTGGTCCAAATGGAAGATTTTTTTAAACACATATAGAAATAGTTATACTTGTTTTGTAATAACTTCTAAAAGAAAAGAGGATATAACTAATATACTAAATACCATAGGTCCTAAGACAAAGCAAACGTCTACTAAAACAATCAATCTGAAAGCACATAATAAATATTTATAAAAATGACTGACACAACTTTGTTATCTATAAACATTAATGGTTTAAATAACCCTATAAAAAGGTCAAACTTTCTAAAATATCTGAAATTACAAAAAGTACAAATTATATTTATACAAGAATCCCATCTAAAATTAGAGGAAGATTTCATATGGAAACCCAGTGACTATCTAATCCTCTCTCATTCCCAGTATAAAAAAAAAAAAAAAAACAAGAGGAGTTATAATCTTATGGAAAAGAAGTACCATTGTTCCAGAGATCATTTACAAACATGAAGATAAAGAAGGGTTATTATCAATTGTAATAATAAAATATCAAAATAGAATTTGGACTTTAATAAATATTTATTGGATTCCCGGAGTTGGACTATCTACTACTAAAAAACACATAGAATTGATTAACAAAGTAGATAAAGGTATGATAATATTGGGGGGAGATTTTAATTGTATTCTGGATAGCTCTGAAACAACTAATAAAAGAAATTTACATCTTTTACCAGTAGGTAAATATTTCAAGAGATGGATAGAAAACTTAAATTTGATAGATGCATTTAAGTTTAAAGAACCTAACTCACTAAACTATTCACACAGTGATTATCGCTTTAATACTCAAACAAGAATAGATAAAATACTTATATCTTCTGACTTAAACAACAGAATAGTAAAATTTTCTATTATTCCATCCTGTCCTCTTCCAGATCATAACACCTTATTCATTAAAGTACAAATGGATTTTAAAAGATTAAATCTAGTAACAAGAATACCAGCCTACATTTTTAAATTAAAGGAATTTAAACCTTGGCTAGATACAGAAATTAAATACTTTTTAGAAACAAACCTGATTAAAGATACAAACAATACAATAACATGGGACACATTAAAGGTCTTTTTATATGGCAAAATTGTTACATGGTTTATAAATAAAACAAAAGAATGGGAATCTGAACTACATAATATTCAAAAATGAATAATAGAATTAAATATAAGCTATTATGATTATCAGAAGATCAGAAAAAAAAAGGAGAAGAAGTTAAAGATTTAAACAAGAAATATAATGAAATTCTTACACATAAGACAAATCTAGCTTTGGAAAAACTAAAATTTGCCTCAATATCAACATCCCCAAAACACCTCCATAACTTAGCTATGAGAATTAAGAGGCAGAATTCTGAAAAAAAATCATAAATATAATACACGAAGGGAAAGGGAAAAAGAAGGTATCTGAAGTAAATGATGTTCTTGAAGCCTTTAAGTACTATTATGCTCATCATTATGGAAATAAGGCTAGCAATACTACTTCTTTAGAGCTGGAATTTAACTGTCCTTTATTAAATACATTACCTGCACAACTAAAAATAGACCTGGATAAACATATCTCCATAAAGGAAATAAGAGATATAATCAAAGTAAGTAAGAATAACAAATCACCAGGAATGGATGGAATCATAATGGAATTATATAAAATTCTCCCAAATGCAGCAATTTCTTTGTTCCATAATATGCTAAATGAAATTCAAACACAAAATATAATCCCACCATCCTGGAAATACTCACTAGTTACTCCTATAAAAAAAGATAAAAAAGATTTATCCCAGTGTAGCTCATATAGACCAATCTTTTTGCTTAACAATGATTATAAAATTTTTATGTCTATCTTAGTGAATAGAATTAAAAAATCCTTAACTCACGTTATAAATGAAGACCAAATAGGCTTTATATTTGGTAGGCACACGTATGATAACATTCAGAGAATATTAACTATTATTGAAGCTTTCAATAGAGATAACTTAGAAGCCCTTATAATTACTCTTGATATAGAGAAAGCATTTGATTCAGTAAATTGGGATTACTTATTCAAAATTCTAGTATTTTTTGATTTTCCATCAAACTTTATAAATTTAATAAAGAACATATATAAAGATAATCTAGCTTATGTAAAGTTAGGTCCATTTACTTCAGAGGCTTTTAAAATAATTAAAGGCTCTAAGCAAGGCTGTCCTATGTCTCCCATACTATTTGCCTTAGTGATAGAACTATTTGCTTCTACAATACGAAGTGAACTAAAAATAGAAGGAATTAATTTCTATAATCAATATAATTCCAAAATCATGTTATTTGCTGATGACATCTTGTTGACTTAAACCAAAAGAATAGACCATACAAGCATTAGAGGAAAAAATAAAAGCGTTTTCCTCCACTTCAGGTCTTTATTTCAACAAAGCAAAATCAAAACATATACTCTTGAATAGAGATGATGTTTATCATCTGAGTGAGTATCAAATTATTGGAGAAAGAGTTTCATCACTCGAATACCTAGGAATTCTTATAGCTGACAACATAAATACTACAGTAACTTTAAATTATAATAAAATTCAAAACTTAATTCAAAAACAAATTGATACCTCGAATAAATTAACGTTAAAATTTGAAGATAGATTACAGATAATAAAAATGATATTATTACCCCAAATAAACTATATAGCATTAGCAATTCCTATCTTACCAAACAAAAAATTATAAAAAAAATTCAGAAACTCTTGATGGGCTTTCTATGGTATCCAAAAAAAAATAGAATTGCTTTCACACACCATATTAGACCCTGGGACTTGGGAGGAATTAAATTTCCAGATATAGAGACATACATTAAAGCTTCCATCTTTAAACTTGTACTACAATGGATAAACCCAAACTACTCGTCTAGGTGGAAAACTCTACATACAACTTTTTTCTTAAATGAAAATAAAACATTAAAAAATATAGACTTGAAGAATCATAACAACATATTTTGGCACTTATTAAGTAGCAATCTACAAAACAATACGACAAAACCTACCAATTTATCATACTTAAATAACATATATAATCTATTTAGAAATTTCTTAAAAACAAATTCTGATATAAAACTATGGTTCAAACTTTTGATACCTTTTAATACAACAAAGAATTTTAAAGAAAAAATTCAAGAAAAAAAATATATTAAATGGGAAACTAAAAATTTTATTTGTTGGTTCCAATGCTTAAACAATTCTAGCACATTAAACATCCAACAAGTAATAGATGAATTTAAAATACTTGATAAAGATAGAGAAGATCTCCAAAAAGTATTGCATCGCGCAAAAAGTTTGTGGGAGGTTATTAATAATTCAAGTTTTAATTCTAAGCCAAAACTCATAAATTATATGCAAGAAATAATTTATGACAAGCATAACAAGTTAATTTCTATATCTAAAATATATAAAATATTAATAGTGTATAAAACCAAAATAACTCAAAACACATGGAATACTATAACTAAAGATCTGACTACGAGCCTATCTCCTGAAAGTAAAAATGATCTTCTGCAATCAGTTAAATTAACCTCTAACTTCCAGATATGGAAAATCTTCACATGGAAATTTTTGCATAGAGCTTTTTATACCCCAAACAAAATTGCTAAATTTAATCCTAATCAGAAAGCTACTTGTTGGAGATGTACTCTAAATTGTGAAGCAGATTGGTTACATATATTTTACGATTGTATTAAAAAGTTCTGGGATGACATTAATAAATTTCTTCAAGCCATTTATAATGATACATTTGTTTTAACAAAATCATTAACTTTTTTGAATGTTGATACCTTAATAACTGTTAATAAAAGAGATCAACTTCTTTTATGGACTATTCTGGCTGTGGCCAGAAAATGTATAACAAGAAGATGGAAATCCACAATCTCTCCAAGTTATGAAGACTTCATTTCTCTTTTAAGGGAATCTGCACTAAAAGAAATAAATGTTAAAGAAGAAAGAATTTTTCCCAGACGTTGGATTAACAACCCTTGTAATAGAGTCTTGATACTCATAGACACACTACAAAAAGACACAACTTTCTCTTCATGAATTTAAAGGGGACATGGAATAATGTGAACTTAAAGGAATATGTAATTATAAATGTCATATGTGTGTTTTTTTTCTCTCTGTTTCCTTTCATTGGACCATTTGTAAATATTGTACATATTGTTATGATTATTAACTACCTCTGTTAACTTGATCTGTAATTAATAGTGACTGTATCACAATTTACTCATAAACATAAAAAAAAATAAAAATCTGTTGAGTAAAAAAAAAAATTAAGTATCTCACCTATCTATAAGATACTAAGAGAAGACACTTTAAGTTTTGACTCAGATTTTTGGAATTACTATGTAAAGATTAATGGAGAACAAATATCTGATGAATCCAAAAAGTTGTTATTGAATTCTATGTATGGCACCTCTTCTTCATTATATTGGAGTTTGTATACATGGAATTTTATGAATAGGAGTTTCTGTACTCCACATAAAATAAATCTTATACTCAAAAACAGTGAAATTAAATGTTGGAAATGTGATGAATTACTAGAGGCCAACTGGGTTCACATGTTCATTTAATGTAGAAATATTGTTCAATGCTGGAAAGACTTCAGATATTTTGTAAATGCTTTATGGTCTGATAATTGACATATTTCTAACTCACTAATCCTATTCAATGTTCCCATACCAAATGTAATACCTAAATCTTAGATTCAGTTACTCTGGTCAATTCTTGCCATTGCCAGAAAAGTTATGACTTTGAACTGGAAAAGTAAACAAGATTTGGTGTTTAAATATTTTATTAATTTAGCAAAAGTTTTGTGTAAGAAAGAACTGCAGACCATTTGTTATAGAACTCATAACATTAATCATAAAAAAATAGCATGGCAAATATTGGAAAACCTTTTGAACAGATACTGATAACTTCTGATGGATAAAATGATTATTATGGATGAATGTAAATATTATAAATAGTTCTGTTATTGTTTTATTGTATTTGTTATATGTACATTTGCATATGTTTATAATGAAAAAATAAAAAATGTTTATAAAACAAACTCTACACACTGGGATAAAAGGATGAACATTGGAAAAATAAAAAAAACACGCAACCACTTTTTAAGACAAACTAAAATAGAGGAAGAGGATGATCCTCCTCCATGTTGACATCCTTATTTAACACTACAAAAAGTTAAATTAAACTGATTTGGATAACTGTTAGAAATGAATCTTATTGTGCCTTAACTGACATACATTTTCCTGCAATTAGTCTGCTATCTTCCCCTTGCCCAGTAAGATTATCATACTCGAAAGAGAGATTCATGGAGATCTCTTACTCTCATAAGACCTTCCTTCCCAAAACCTGGTATTTACTTCTCCCATTTATTATGAATGATGACCTGAGCCACTACAACTTTAGAATAAAATTGCCTTTTTCTTAAGATAGAATTATAAGCAATGCTATTGTTTTATGACAATTTGTTTTTATTAGCCTTCATTTGTTATCCTTTTTATTCCATTTTCCTGCTCTAATGCTTAACTCATTATACTTAATGCATGCCTAACACATCTTCCTGTCTTTACATATGGTGCACTTGAGGCTTGTGTAATGGTAATAATCTGACCTATAAAAAAAGGATAATTTCCTTTTCTAAATCAGTTCTTGTAATTATACTGCATGCATTGGAACATCATCATGACTGAAATGTGTCATTTACCAGACTATTTTTCTGCTTAATAAACAAATGCAGCGCAAACATTTTTTCCCGTTCTTCCTAATATGCATAAAGCAATTTCTGCAATAATTTCACACCTTTCAACCTTTTTTGTCAAGAATTTTGGGGAAAAAAAACTAAATCAGGGACTATTTTTAAATATTACTCGAACTCACTTAAAAAAAGAAAAATAAAGTTAATAGAGCAACAGGTTTTACATGAGCATGAATTTTCTGAGGTGTGAGAAGTAAAAGATTCTCTCTGTCTGCATTGTCCAGTGTTTAACAGAAAATAATTTTTTATGAGGAACAAGGCCAAAATATGAAGTAAACCGGAGATATTTTTCAAAATCAGAGACAGTTGAGAGTTATGCCTCATTTTGCTGAACTGATAGGGGAATGTCCAGGAAGGGAGATAATCTCTCTCCATCTTTAAATAATATAATTTTTGTGCATGCTGCCATTTCCATCTATTACTAAAATTGGCTCATTGACCCACGGTGGTAGTGCTGCGGTAGCATTGTCGCCTCACAGTAAGACGCTGTCCAGTTCAATTCTCAGCTAGAACGTCTTCTGCATGGAGACGTGTGAATGGGCATACCTTCGTTGAAGGTTGTGCGTCAGGGCTGGCAACTCCGTACGTAAAAATCTACTGCCAATCATTAGCGGACCGGAGTTCCGCTGTGGCGACCCCTAACCAGGAAAAGCCAAAATACACTAAAATTGGCTCATTGCCTTCACATCCAAAATACATCTTTCCTGGCTTGCATCAGTACATCATGAGCAGCATAACACAAACTATGCAACTCCTGACAGTACATTGTTTTATACCTTTGGTTAAAAAAAAAAAAAAAAAGTATATATATATATATATATATATATATATATATATATATTTATTTCCACTGGAACTGTTACCTGAATATATATGTGGCATAACTCTCAACCATACTGAGTCTTGGGATCCAAATAATGGGGTGCCACAATTCCCGAGTGGCACCCCTTAATTTCTGACTTTTTCCCTAGTCTTTTTTTCATTTTTAATTTTCTTTTCCATGGTTGAGCTGATGTCATCATGTGTGTGATGACATCAGCTCTGTCAGGGCTACTAGTATGTCAGAATTGAGCTCAGGCTCAGTGCACACATTTCTGGCAACGGATGCAAGTGGTAAACAGTTTTTAGTCGAACAGATCTATTCTGCTTTCAAATTGATCTACAATGACAAATGCATCTATTCTGTGAGTGGTTCTCTCTCATTTGGGATTATTTATTTCAATGAATCTGCAATGAGCGGGAACCGGGGTCAACAAATAGAAAGGATTTCTGGCTGAAGTATGTTATTTATTTTCGTTCAGGGTCTGTCTGGCTGGCTTTCTATTTGTTGTATGTGTGTGACTGTGTGAGTTAGTGTGAAAATGCCCCAATGTAATACACCTGGTGGCTAGTGGCATGCTCAAACCCTGTACCTTGGGTACAGGGTAAAAAGAGCCAAAAGTCCCTTGCCATCACCACTTGTGAATTTATGCTTCATTATTTTGATCTGTTCTTCATAAAATCTTTGGTTTTCAAGATTTGTGGCAAATGACTAAAGGATTAAATTCACTAAATAATGACAGGCATTTGAATTACAGACTTCATATTCTTCATAAAGTAAATGGTAACACAAAACCTTTTATTCTAGCAATGTTCTAAGTTTATAAGATCAGTATTAGAACTGTGTCCCTATTTTGGAGGCTATATTCCTTATTATTCGCTTTGTCCAGGTTTTTTTGTGCTAACAGGTAGAGAGTAGCTATGGTGAGAAATGAATTCTGTATTCACCCATTATTGGCTTTGTCCAGGTTTTTTTGTGCTAAGAGGTTGACAGCTATGGTGAGAAGTGAGAACTGAATTCACTAAAAGATAGCCATTTAACTTTCTCTTCCTAAAGTGTCTTTCAGGAAACTGCTGATTTGGCATTGTGGTATGTTGCTCTGACTGCTGTCCACAGGGTCCTGGGTTCAAGACTTGGCAGTGAAATGCATGTTGGTGACACATGTTATTCTAGCAAATTTCTAAAATTATACAAGCAATGTTTAAAATTTGTCCCTAGTTTTTGGGTTTTTGTCCGCCCCCCAAATAAAATTTGGCTTTTTCAAGCTTTATTGTGCTGCAGAGTTGAGAGATACAGTTGAGTGGATTTTACAAGGAACTGAGAGCTTCAAGGGAAAATAAGTTTAGTGTTGCTTATGCTGAGTCTGCTTACATTGTTAATAGCATAACATGTTAAATACTTGCTTTTGATGCAGAAGACTGTGGGCTCTATTCCCACAGTATATAAATGCATTGCTGATACTGTACTGTGTTGTACTTTTAAAGGGGGTGGGTGTAACAAGTCAAGGGTTTAGCTGCAGATAGAACAGAAGTGAGCAAATGTCATGCACAAGGGCATTTGTGTCTCAGTGGAAAGAGCAAAAAATATTAACACAAATTCAGGAAGAGAAAATCATAATGATTATATTCTGTGCTGCATTATAAGAAAAAGATGTGTGTGTGGAAGTAGTCTTTTATGATGGAAATATTATGAACTGGGCAGTTTTGTCATTGGTTCATTTTGTTTCATTGCCTACTGGAAAAGTGTTCAAACATTAAATTTAAAATGTGCTCTAAGTCTAACAAGTGTGCTGTATTATACAAGAAATATAATTTAATAAAGTCAGGAAGGTGTGTCAAAGACCACATGTATGTTTCTTGTTTTGTGTGCAAGGGGCCTATGATTTAAAAACAGCCCAAAGGTAATCTTTATCTACCACTGGCCAGATCCATTGTCTTTGGATGTGGTGTGGGTTTCAATGCTGTTTCAATGAATGTGCATTTAAAGGGCAGAGAAGTTTTAATGCTATGTTTATTTTCATTGTGAAACAGTATTGCTTTGTTTAGCAAACAGCTATTAGTGTTTGTGCATTGTGCTATAAAATGTAAAAATAAAATCCAAATCAATGTACAAGTAAAGTAGTATGCACATTAGTGTTTATGGTAAATGGGGCAAAATACCCAGGTAATAGGACATTGGAAGGGTGGCAGGGAGACTCTAGTGCCATATATTGTTTGTCTGTTCTTCAGTTTGCGTTTGAAATTTGCTATCCCACAATTCCATGGGAGGGGCGGGTTCCATAATTATGTATGCTAATGTTATGTTAATCAGCGTACATATTTTTACCTATTTTTCATGGTCCTTGTCCAGATTTTTTATGTTTCCAGGTTGAGAGGTATGATAAGTGTAGCTAAAATTCTGGTATTTATTTTCAATTTACCATTAGACAAATTGACTTCACTTTGTAGCTTGTGGTTAGCTATATCTTTTAATGTAAAGCTTTTGAGCATTTTGGCTCAGAATGGGTCTGATAAGGTAGGTCCACCGATTATATACTACTTAGGATACTACCACTTGATCAGTGAGGAATAATGCAGCATTAGTGAAGCAAAAATTATTCATTATTTGTTTATTCTTATTACAGAAAACTACTTAAATTACCAATGTCACAAAATTATTTTGAGTGCATACCATTTTGGTCTGAGTACAGTTCAGATAACGTAAACATGAAAATGATTCATCACTTCCAGAATGTAAGACATTCACCTTCACTCTGTTTTTTTTTTGTCATAATGACTAAGGTGTCTAGTATACACTTGTGTCTTTGGGTCTTTGCCAACTTTGTGGTTAGCACTGCATTGTTAAATATTCTTTCAACAATTCCTAGGTATGATAGGATTGTTACAGTTCCATAGAAGTGCATTTTATTACAAGTCTCAAGCAATATATATACTAGACAAAATATATACAGGGCTGAAAATGAATCACCCCTGATTGCATAGAAGAAAAAATCCCTGATTATGGCCTGGGTAGCCAGAGATAAGCTACCGGCTTGAATGATTTTTTGGAGCTGCCAAAGGATGACCACCTACAGTAGATTGCTTTTGTTTTCTTCATGATCCTGGTAGCATTCATTGTGAGGGGAATAAAGAACAGTAGAAAGAAGCTCAGGGGCAAAGAGGACCTAGCCAAAAACAAAATAAAATGTTAATCTAGTTGGTCTTCATCTGAAAGAATATCCCAATAGGATAATTATGGTACATCTCACTTGGTAGACTGTAATCTTTGGAGACAAATCAATTAAAATAATGAGCTGACCCCACTACCCTGGTGTAGAGGGATAAAGTGCAGCCTTTGACCTAGGTGACCCAAGTTCAGTTAGTTGCTCTGTCACCTGCTGCATCTGACAGTGAGAAAGTGGAATGAAAGGGTTTATCCATTTATCTTTATAAGGTGAGAGAAGAAGATGTGTATCTGGAGGCACATGCATTCACAATACTTCCCAATGGAGATTGTTGAGTCATTCTTGAGTGCCCAGTACAGGAGGCAGTTCATATTTGGGCTTGTGATGATCACAGAGTTGGGTAACATCCCTCTGCCAAGTTAATTTCACATCAGTCATATCTGACTGCTGGACATGTACAGGGAAACAATCAGGCTACTATGAGCAATGAGAGCTCTTAGTTCAGCATGGAGAAAAGCTGCACAGTCTGTAGTATGACAGTAAATGATCATTTAATGACAACTTGTCAACTATCATTTTTTTGTTTTGTTAAGGGTTGCACATGCAGATCAACACTCCCTACAAGTCTGCATCCAGAGAAAGTGCACCATCTCCTCTTCTCTTCCTAAAGTTGCATAAAGCTAAATTGCAGCTCTGACATATATGATGACTTTACTTTGAGCAAAGTATCATCTACTCGGAACAGACTAGAATCTCAGGCAATTCCTAAAACTCTCTTGCATTTTTACATAAATTTAACTCTCGCTAACAAAGCTGTTCATTCTCAAATCAGCCCTACAGCAATTTATAGTCATGAAATCTATTACATCTGCATAATTTGCACAATGCTGAACAAAAAAAAATGTTGTGAGTTGAGAACAAGTCAATACATTTGTTCTATGGTAATAGTTATCATAGCTAGCTTCTGTTTAGGGTTCATAACATTTTGTTTACAACCATTTCTCCATTTTTCTCTCTCTATTTTTTTTTTACTTCAAAAGGTGTTCTCAGATTCCAGAATACAATAATGTTACCACTTGTCTTTTCATTGCAATTTGTCTGCTATAGACTATGAAGTCATGCAGTGGAAATTATCAATATATTATTTATCTTCCTTGTTCAGAAGGAAAAAAGTGGCAAAGCCTATGTAACTGCTAGAAGAATTCTAGGTACTTACAAGATAAGAGAGGATATAAAATGTTTTACAAGTGCATTCTGAATTGTATAATAGAGGCTTATTTTAGAAATATCTGTGATAATGGCTTACTAGCGCACTTTCTAAATGGGCTCAGTACCTTCAACAAATGCAAGCTGAAAACTGCAATAAATTAACATCACTAAAACAGGTCCAATACTCTTCAAATACAATTTGACAGCACTGGAATAAGAATTGCCAAGAACACTATGCTTACTCCTGCGTTTTGCTGCTTCATTTCATTTTATTCTACTATAAAACAGATTGTTTTCAAGCAAAGCAGAATGAACCATCACCTGAGTCCATTACTTGAAGAAAAAGTTATCTATTGGGAATTTGGATTCCTGAATCTAGCCCTATTTAAGAAGAAAACACTTTCAATTTTCTGTTACCCCCCGGCTTCTAGACAAGTGTTTCTTTGAAATATAAGAAACATAATTATTGTATTCCTGAATCAAGTTTAGTCACTGTTCTCATGGGAAAACCACACCATCCATAAAAAGCAAAAGAAAGCCCTTCTATTAAGATTCTTGGGAGTTTGGGATATGTGGCAGTGCTTGGAAACACGCACATGATTTGTGTCGGATGGCACTTTCATAATTAACATTTTATTCTAGGTGTGAATGTTTCCAGAATACATAGAGAAAAATGCATTTGTCTTTGTTCTTTATACAATGTTTTTCATGTACCAGCTTTCTCAAAGTGTTTCAAATACCTGTTACTTAGAAACTAGAAGTACATCACTTGCTTTATTATTGATGCCAACATATAATTTCAGAAGTGACAACAGTTAACCTTACTGAATGGAGCTGTTGCAGGGCATTTTATTATGTTCAATTCCACCTCTATCATAAAAATGTAGTTAATATGAGAGAAATGCAATAGGGAAATGCTACCACATCATTCTGCTTGCAAGGGCATTATATATGATTTATTCTGAAAGACAGTCATCGGTAAACAGAACACCACTGTACTTGTGATAGTGAAGTCCAAATAGCATTTCACATGGAGAGGAGATGAAATGATACAGGTTTGGATATATGGAATTTAGTGTTGCATGAAGAAAAACAGATCCTGAAATAAGGAATATTTATGCTTATATAAATTACTTAGTAATTCAGTAGTGTCCTTAAACTACACTAATTGGTTAAGGAGTGGCCTATGAATACAGTTGAAAATTGATTATCTGTTTAGAAGTGTTGAAGCTTTGTAAGTGCTGTGTAAAGAACATACAATTATTGACTGGACTGTCAAATGTTCATAACTCAAAAGTCTGACTAATATTGTCAGCCCTAAAATTCTTAAAATATTATTACAAAAATTTGATGAAGATGTAAGTGTACACTAGAGACAAGGCAATATAAATCATATTTTCCCTGTTTTTATTCATTTCCAAACTTGAAAGGCATATTACAAAAAAAGCTTGGTATCCTTTCTATTGTTTTGCAGCCTTATAAAATATATTCTTTACATACAGTGCAAGAAATGTTCATATTATTATAGAAATGGAGAAACTTCCATTATATGTTTCTTCATTTATAATCTAATGTCTATCAAACATACCTTGGAATTCAGAAACACGCCTTACACAACTGAGGTGAGCTTATCACAGCTTATAATATGAGGCATCCAAGGCCCATTAATTAGCAAAATGTTTGCAGCTTAATGTATTGCTAATTAGTAAATCTGCTTGCCCTATGTGCAAGACCTTTAGTAATGCAGGAGGCCCTGTAGTTTTGTGTAGGCATGTATTGAGGAAAATAGGTGAGAATAGAGGATGCATGCCCTACAGTATATGCCCATGCAACAAGTTAGAAAAACATGCAGGCCACCTTGAAGGTACTCTGCAATCTGTATTTAAATCTGTGTTGTGACCATAAGACAAGGTGGAAATGAGTGTATAAGACAGTAGGAGGAAAAGGACAACAATTAGAAGAGACTAAAGATGGGAGCAGGGCAAGGTAAGAGGTTAGACTTTTTTGTGAGACAGATGCACAGCCCCTATTTTTGTAACAAAGGAATCTAGTGAAGGATCAAGGAAAGGTTAAAGTATGGTAAGATGAAGGTGATTGTAAGCAGGAGCAGACGCACAGACATAAACACTGACAGGGGAGTTACTGAAACTCTAGTGATTTGAGAGAGCCAAAAAAAAAAAAAAAAGGACAGTAGTGATGGGGCAAAAAAAATGAGGGAGGACATAAACACAGAAGGGAATGTAGCAGCAATAAGGAGGCTTAGGGTGAGTATGGCTTCCTGCATTGCATCGCCTGTACAAAATGCAATACCCATGCGACCCTCTACACTCAGCTATGACTGAAGTAGTAATGGCTAGGAGAGGCAGTGATGTGACTTTGCTAGCCAAAAGAGAGCACTTTTTTGTGGCCGAAGTGAGCTTCCCCCCAAAAGATCTATCGTACCACTCACTAATGCCATCAGATCCCTGAGTGTGACATATTTCTCACAAATGGTAGTGACACTGGAGAGAATAAAGGCACTTCTACTCAGTGAAGCACCACCAGGGACAGGGGATGTGGCCTTGTGGCTGCCCCCCATTGCACTCACTGTGGGGGCAGGCCAGAGTGCCGGTAGGGTACACACAGGGATGACTGGGCATGCTGGGAGACTGGAGATCATAGCCACACTATTGTCCATACCATAATAGCTGCTGTACAGAATAAAAATGGAAATAAATAAACATTAAAAAAGATAATGAAATGAAAGGGGAAAGAATAAAAAATATTTCATAACTTAAACATATGCAAAATCTATAACACATTATTGAACCACTGCATATTTCTACATAAGTACAGCTCCCTGAATCAATGATATAACCACCTCTATATTAGCATGTGCTACAAAAAAGTGGGGACATAGTTAGCAGTCCTGATGTGTACAGATATGGTTGTGGAACCTATAGGAAAGAATACTGACATGCCTATAGACAGCAGTTCTAACATATTGAGCCTGTGTATCTCTGCCACACTATACTTATTATGCTGAGTAAAGTATACCACAAACAAATGGCAAAGGTCACCTTTACAGATATCCTGTATAACTCTATGATCATATTCAGAATACCATCAAAAATGCTATACATGTACCATGTACACCTAACCTAGGCAGTCTTTCTTCTATTGGATCATACACTTGAATGCTGCTGGCAAATAGCAAATGCAGTAACAGCCTATTAAGACCATTATAATTAGCAAAGAAATTTGAAAAGGCTCTCCATTCTCCTCTGATACCAAAGACTATTCTCCTCTATAGCTTATTGCAAAAGAAAGAAAAAGAAAAATATCATTAAGCTGCATGTTTCCAATGCATACATTTATTAAACAGCAAGCACTTGCAAAACATCTTGGATGCGCTTAATCTTACAACCTGTTTCAACTACCAAGAAGGCCAGGTGGCACTTCCTCATGTCACTATAATGGTACCTCTGCTACTCACCAAAATAAGAGTACTTTAGTGGCATCAGATGCCACCTGGCAAATCTGTGCTTTGCCATTTTTAACCGTGGTACAACTGCGATTATACTAGCATCAGTCATATGTGCTTTTGTTGTTTGTAGCCATGCACAGTTTGTTAATCCATCAGTGCAAGTACGCCATAAGTAGGTTACTTTCCTTCCTGCAATTCATATCACATGTATGCTATACCGCCAGTGTGAGTGTGTAAGAACTGCATTTTGGAGGAAACTTCCTAGTACTATGGGATAGACTTCCTTGATGGAGCATAGGTGAACAGCAACTGTAGAAGTGATTGTGCTATTCCTTGCGTGTATGCACTTTGACTGTTTAATACTAGTAGGATTACAGATAAATATGTCAGATGCCATCAGCTGTGGGCATGACATGCCAGATGAGATTCATCACTTTCTTCCTTTTGGGGGCACAGTCTATTATAAGTATAAAAACACTGTTTGTAGGTATGTAGGTCTGTATGGTACAGACACATACACATCTGTGTGTGTGCATATGTGTATAATATATATATAATATGAGTCTACCTGAAATCGAACCAATTGCATCAGCGGAACAATCAAGATATTCCCAGGACAAGTAAGCTGTTGTGCAAGACAGTGAACTTTGCCCTTTTCCCAACTGTACTATGTTCTCTCTGAGTTGGTATATTTAATTAGGGAGTGTGTGGAAGGCGCAAATCCTCACCTGGGTGGGTTAGGGGTGGTGCGGTTTAGGTTTAGGTTTTTTCAGGTAAGTGGTTACTTACCCTGGGATGATCTTAGTTGTTCTGTTGGTTCGCTGAAATGGGATTTCTATATTTTTATCTCAACACTCTCATCCTCGATGATGTGCAGTCTCGACAATTTGAAATAGATTCATATGTATACAGGGCAGGATAAAAGTCCAAAATAAAGTACCACATTGGCCACAGCTAAAATCGAATAGACTTTATTATCAATGGTGGTAAGTGCTTTTGGGTTAACATATCCCTTCTTCAGATCAACAAACAAACGTATTTAAAATATGAAAGAACCAATGAAATTCCTCCAATATAGTGGCATAATGTTCAGCATTTTTTGATTGGAAGCAATCTTAAATTGATG
>NC_056744.1:1742654602-1742657102 GCF_019279795.1 Protopterus annectens | reverse complement strand
CACGGTCAAGCAACTGCCCAGCAGCACATAACCCCAAATGGAAATTTTATTCTACAGTTTCTCAGATCCAACGAGGCCAACAACCCCTTTTTACAAAATAATAGTGCACAAGCACATCAGGTACAAGAGGAAAATATACAGCAGGTAAACCGCAATAATTTACATTATAAGAATCTTATATTTGATCTTGAACGGATGTTGGTACTATACAAAAATGTGGAATATGACAATTTGTTTTTATTATCATACGTCCATTACAATTTTGTTCTGCAAGGTCTGCGGGCTTATAAATTTCCAACGGGCACTACAAGAAATTCTCCGCTATTTGCAGATCTAGTTAAGATTTACAATGACACAGGGATAGTGGCTCTCAAAAGACTGATACTGCATAACCAAGGCAGGTTAACAAGCATTAAAAGGGACATTGAACAGTTACATTTGAACATTCTTAATCACCCGGATGTTGAAACTTTTAGGCATTTACTGGATAGTGTGTCTCCTAAAATAACAAGGCATGTAGCCACATTGATACATAGGAAGAGACAAAAGCTACAAAGAGATCTGCAACAGTATCAAAACCACTCTGCGTATAGACTTAATTATGAAAGATTTCCTCGCACAGGGACATATGTGAACCAACAGGCTCAACAGGTGCAGAGACAAGCTACACCACCACCACCCCCTCCACCAGGACACCACAGAGGTCAACATTCTACAATTAATGATCAACTACCACCCCCCTGTGATGTTGCTAAATCCCCAGCATATAGCTGTGAATAATGTACACTCCCCGCCCACAGGATTAAGACCTCAGAATTTCTCACCTAACCTGAATGTGGATAATATGCAAGAGTCTTTTTTATTACCACAGCCACTGGTCAACCCAGACATAGTGGCAACAACACCAGCAGGTGTGAGAGGCGGGGGGAGAGGCAGGAGAGGGGTTGGAGAGGGAACCAGAACAGATTCAACTTCGGGGTACGGACAATGATGACGAGGAGCACGACGAGAACAGCTTACTAAGGACAAGGGAACACTTTCTTTCAAATGCAGTTTTTAACCTAACTAACAAAAATTTGTCAGAAGAACAAATACAGCTTCTTAATAGAGGATTTACATTCATTCCAACACAAAGAGCAAAAATCACAGACACACTGTTGGAATTAAGGCTTTATTTACGGAAACTGAATCTAAAAATATTTTTTGATAACAGACAGGAAAATATGCCTGCAACAAACACCACAAGTTTAGATGATACCATGAACAGTACTAGTAGTCTACAAACACGAACCCTTAGACATGCCAGCCTATTTAACCCACTAATGAACACTACACTTGCCACCTTTCAAAATGTATGTGAGTTTGAGCTAAGACATTTATTAAGTCAACCCAGCAACAATAAATGGTATAACATCACAGCAGCTGAGCAACATGCCCTTAAGGAATTGTGTCAAGACAAAAATGTGAGACTAATGAAAGCTGATAAAGGGACAGGTTTAGTTCTAATGGACACAACGGAGTATGTCTCGAAGATAGATAATATGTTATTGGATAACGCCTTTTACAAAAAAACAAACATTAATGAAGTCAATAAACATTTCTCCAAAGTGGATAAGCTGCTGAAAATGCTAGAAAGGGAACAACAGATTTCACTGGAAGAATACATGTTCCTTTCTGTCAGCAATCCATGCCTAGGAAAGATGTTTGGCATACCCAAAATCCATAAAAATGCTGTAAACCCTCCCTTTAGATTAATTATTTCGAATAAGCGAACCAAGACTGAGAACATTTCTGAATACCTAGACAGTATTTTTAACCCTATAGTGCAAGCAACAAAGTTCTACATTAAGGACTCTTGGGACTTTTTAAATGAACTACACAAGTGCACGAAAGATTTATCCAACTGTATTTTGGTAACGCTAGACATAGTAGCGTTATACACAAATATTCCACATCTAGAAGGTCTCCAGGCTATCGAGTTATTTCTTAATAAACACGTAGGACTAGAAACACAAAGAATAGAAATGCTGATAGCCCTCACCACTGTTGTGTTAACAAACAATTTCTTTCATTTTCACAACCAGATTTACCAACAGATTAAAGGTGTTGCTATGGGGTCAAAAATGGCCCCAGCATTTGCAAATTTAGTACTAAGTACATGGGAAGCTGAAACACTTATTAATCTACCCCAGTTTAACAAAGTGCACCTTTACAAACGCTATATAGATGATATTTTTTTTCTGTGGGAAGGACCAAGAAGTGAGCTGGATGCCTTTTTACAAGAACTGTCTAACAGCTTACCTTACTTAGATTTTGTGACCTCAGGCTGCGGAGATAGAATTACCTTTTTGGATACTGAAATATCCATTACCAATGACAATCATACATTCAACTCGAATGTGTACCGAAAAGATACATACAGAAATAATTTCCTGGATTTCCGAAGCCAACACCCATTTTTTATGAAACGTAATGTTTTACGAGGACAATTCATTCGCTT
>NC_056744.1:1742639602-1742644602 GCF_019279795.1 Protopterus annectens | reverse complement strand
ACATATTTCAAAACCAGATGTGTTCCATGAGCAGCAGGACTAATATATTTTGGAGGCAGTTCCTTTGTGTATAAAAGCTGTGTCACATTGTAATCATACAGGTATGCTAGCCCAGAAGAAGCTACTGGGCAGCAATGTCAGCTGACTTACTGAAACATTAAGTATTATGTTTCTTTCTTGTTCCTTTTGTGCACAACTTTAAAACATAATAGGCTACATTCATAAAGGTACACTTTATGTATTCTTTCTGAATTCAAGCCTAACTGAACAACTGTCTGTTCATTCAGAAAGGTTGCACAAAATGAACACATAATATGTACTTTGTGGTAGCCTTTATGAATCCAGCCTACAGTGTCTCTCTCTCTCTCTCGCATGCGTGCATACACACACACTCACACACACACACACACACACACACACACACACACACACACACACACACACACACACACACACTTTTTTGCCCCTGCTGATCATCAGCCAGCCCATTCATCCACCATTATTGGGGTTGGGGGCAATTGGGCCTGGCCATCATTCATACAACAATCAGAGATGTCACAATACTTTTTATTTGCATGCCCTAACTTCCACTTGCACACAGGGACAAGAATCATGGAGGTGCAATGGCTTCACAGCTGCTGCTGTTTCCACAAGAGGTGCTCTCTCCCCTCAGTTTTGCCTCTCCTCACAAAACATAAGCAAAAATCTTTCCATTCTGCACCTGGGAGAATATAAGTTTATTGTTGCCTTGTGAACAATGCACACCCCTCAGGAGATGCTAAAGGGCCACTACTGAGATAGTGGGTATTATACACTACTCAGCCTTCTGCAAATGTAAACAAGCTGCTCCTCCATACCTCTTACACCTTGCCTGGCTTTTGTGTGAATAAGTGAATTCTGGTCATCTGGGTCATAGACAGGACTCCATGCCTCTGTGCCACATAGCCTGACCAAAGAATGCTCATATTAAAGTTGACTGGTTTAAAAAAGCTGGTATCCTGCCCTGTTTCCTACTCTGCTTGCCAGTCCTCCTTCCCACCAACCTATTAGACTGTTCTTTACTTAAGGAGGCAACTACCATCACCCATCCATTTCTTCCTCTGTGAAGCAAGAGACAATTGCTCGGTCATAATTTCTTCAGGTATAAGGATCTCCCCGCCTCACTTCTGAGCTCTTAACAACCCATGAGCAGATTCAGAGGGATGCTATAGTTGCCATTCTTTGGTGGCAGGAGCACACAACTCTGCCTACATGACTGCCTCCTGAACTGCATGTCTATGCCATTCCAGCACATCTCACTGACCTATAGTACATTAGCTGCCTTCCCAGAACTTCCATTGTATGCCAGGCAAGCTGTGAGCCAGTACTATTTCCTATCATCAGAATGGTTCATCATATTTCCCTTAGTCACATCCTCCTGCCTGACTCCCTCCAGCTCATGTGCCTTTTAATTGAACATAGGTTACCTAAGTCACTGGTAGGACTTTGTATTTACTCCTTGTGAACAGTAGGTTGATGAGTTTCTTAAATCGGAATGTATGCCCTAAAGTTGCTAGTAGCAAAAAATAAACAAGGAAATGCATTGCAGTGGGCAAGCCTACCATGTACAGTGCTTCTCCCACAATTATAATTAATATAGTTTAACTATGAGGTCACACTGTGTGTTTGGCTGCAGTGTGAAGCACAGTGTTTCAAACACCATGAGGTACTACAACCTCTGAGTCAATACACAGACATAGGCCAACTAGGCGGCTGCCTATGGTGCCGCTGTAGCAAGGATGCTTTTCAAGGATTGATTTTTTGTAGTAAAGAAATGGTTTCTTTAATATACATTGAATGAGTGCAGGAAAACTGAAGAGTAAGACAAATTGTGAGAAAAAAGTAATCTGGATTGTGTATGCAGCCCCAACTGGGGGCATCGGTTGGTGTGTGGGAGGTGTGCTGTTGACCCCTTTTGCCTAGGGCACCAGCTGACCAAAGGACGCCCTTGATTCCTGTAGACATTTCCTTTTGAAAAATAAACATGTAAGTAAGAGAAATAAATTGACGTTTCTGTTAGATTGTTTAGACTCAAGTTTTTTCAAGTACTTTTCTAAGGACTTTCAGCATTTATCAATGAGTGCATTGTCATTCATTAATAGATTTGTAAATACTGGTGAAATATTTTTTATCTTTATTTTCCCTATTATTTTGTAAGCCTCATTACATAGCTGAGGGATGAACTGTGATGCATTGCATTACAAATACAAAGTGTTATTCCCTGTACTACATTGTACAACATGCATGACCTACATTGAGTAAACCATGAGCTGAACTGAATTACAGACATGAAAGGGGAATCATTTTACTGTACTGCACTTAAAAAGCTTTACACTGAGTGGTGCACTCTTACCAGCATATGAGAGTATACTGTACACTGTACTGAATCATATATGTGAGGTGGTACACTATATATTGAGCAGAATTACATGAGAAGATACCGTTGCTGCACTGGGTTACATACATCAGGGGCATACCAAGCAATATACCCCATTACATGCATAAAAGGATATGCCATAACCTGTACTACTTTACCTATGAGGACATCATGTGCTGCACCATACTGCATATATGAGGTGGTATGCAATGAGCAACATTACATTACATATGTGATTGGTAAGTGTACATTACATACATAACAGTCAATGTGACACAAACATGGAATACAAGTGCATTATACAGATTAAAGGGTTATACAGTTCTCTGAACTGCATTAAGAAATGAAAGACAATGAGCCTTTAGTGACAAACACAGAAAACTTATATATATATATATATATATATATAAGCCTGAAAATCAAAATCCTGAAACCAAAAGCCTGAAAATTCAAAATCCCGAAAACTCAAAATCCTGAAAACACAAAATGGACATGCTGACGTCATTGTGGCTTTGCTATTGTTAGCCCTGTGGTGTTAGGTCATGCGTTGGGTTCAGGTAAGTGTGCGGTTAGTTTTATGTTAGGGTCAGAGGCGGTTTAAGTGAGTTAGGGTTAGGGTGCAGGTTAGGCATGTATGCAATAGTGACAAATATTGGGGTTAGGGGCGGTTTAAGTGAGTTAGGGTTAGGGCGCGGGTCAGGTGAGTGTGCGATAGTGACGGACCTTAGGGTTAGGGTTAGGGTCAGGGTCAGTTGGTAGATATTAGTGTCTTTATAGTGAAATATTAGCATTATTTGTGTTTTCAGGATTTTGAGTTTCAGGATTTTGGGTTTTCGGGATTTTGAATTTTCAGGCTTTTGGTTTCAGGATTTTGATTTTCAGGCTTATAGTGTTTCAGGCTTCTGATAGGGAACTATATATATATATATATATATATATATATATATATATATATATATATAACTGTATAAGTAACATGTTGCATAATCTCATACATTGTGAACACTTATCACTTAATGCACCTTTCTTTCTTCAGTCAGTGATGATTTTATTATGAAGGGTGCACAGCCTGTTCTGTGCGCTCTGATGTTCTTATTCTTCATTCATTCTGGTGCCAGCTGAAAAATGTATTTCCACGTTGCATGTATTGCACACCTACCTTGAAGAGGCACCACATCCATTTAAGTCATGAATTGCCTTATATTGTTTAATATTGCTTAATACTGCAATGTTAAAATAAAGACTGTGTGCATCTGTGCACTATTCCTTTCATGATGGGATGCAATCAGTGCAATATACCAGATATGTGATTCCATTTATGAATTGTGCTTCTCTGGGTACTGTGCATGAGATGCTTTCTCTTCTATGGCTGGTATGCAGGACAGAGAATGATTTCAGTTTGACTGGCAAAGTATACTTTGTCACAAGAACATTGTTTGTCAGAGTGCAGCCAAATTTTGGAAATATTCACCATCTTGTATACAATAGATCATTATCTTTGAGACTGTAGCACCCTCCATGCCACATAACATATTTTTGTGGACAACATACTCTTTTTTTCAGTGCTATTTCTATTGAATACTTTAATCTGAAGTTAGAACATAAATTACAATGTTTTGGAGGGGGTCCTGATGATCATTTGCAGCCACAATAACTTACTCAGCCTTACAAGAATAAGTAAAGCTTACCAGGCACAGTTATGTCTCAATAACTTAACCAGAGGAGTACCTAGGTCATATGGAGACCAGGGTTAGACACGCATTTGCCACCCCCACCCATCTAGAGAGCAGAAAAAAACAAAAAAAAAGAAAAGAAATATATTATTTTGAACAAGGGTATAAAACTGTCTTGAGAACTACTTTTTGCAATACATGACAACAAGAGGATCAAAAGAAGTCCAAATGATGTTTTATTGAAAGTATAACCATTTCAGAGTTAATTATTTCAACTTCCATGTGATGCATAACCAAACACAACATAGCAATTTAAAGAAACCACACAGTTCGATATTAAAAAATAAAGCATGACTGAGTAACTTCAACAATTAGTCCATTGTTATATTTCACTTCTATTTTGTCTACACTCAGTTTGTTGATACCATCCAAGCCCTTCAGGATTCTAAAACATCATCATCTTCCAAATGCACAACTCCCTATCCAGCTTCAACATACTAGTCATTTTTCATCTTAGTTTTCTGGAAGTTAATTTCATGAGAAAATATATTTATGCATAAGTGTGGTGATATCTATCTATCTATCTATCTATCTATCTATCTATCTATATATATATATATATGTGTGTGTGTGTATATATATATATATATATATATATATTTTTTTTTTTTTAGTATTGTAAAAACCTTTCATGTATACCAAGATCTTAATTACCTATCATGTCAATAAGCCTTGCAGGAGGAGACATTCATAAAAATGCAGGGCCTGCCTTCCAAAACTCAAAAACCTACTTCACTATGACTAATTAAGGACTTTAAAATGGCTTTGAAAAACAGTATCCGTATAAATATTTCTCTATCAATAATTAGAAGATAATTACACAACCACCACATACATAAATGGCTAGCAGA
>NC_056744.1:1742174602-1742302102 GCF_019279795.1 Protopterus annectens | reverse complement strand
ATCTGATCTTTCTTTTCTTAACAAAGGACGTACCTATATCCCCTCACAAGGTAGCAGCCTGAGTGAGATGTTAATTGACTTAAGAGTATTTGGACGCTTAGTGTCCTTGAAATAGTTTTTTAATGTTAAACAAAGTATGAGAGAAAGCATTCCTGTTTGTCCCTTAGACTTTAAGCGCAAAAGTACATTTACGCCAGCATTACCAACTCAAGTAGAATGTTTTATTAAACTCTGTGAACAATATTTTTATAAATACTTTTTACATACTAGAAGGAAATGTACATTCTTTAATACTTCTAGGGAGGAATGGTGTTCCTTACAGAGTTTAACTCACAATATGGAACTCACGATTAAGCCAGCTGATAAGGGGGGTGGGGTTGTTTTGCTCAACACCGTAGACTACAATGCAATTATGTATTCTATGTTGAATGAAGTTACCACATATAGCGAGATAGATACCATTGCGCTAGCAAGAATTATTAAGCATATCCATGAAGGAATTTATGATTTGTTGATGTGTAGACAAATAAGTCAAGAATTGCATGATTATTTCTGTGTGGAACAACCTGTGATTCCTTATATCAAAGGACTTCCAAAAGTGCACAAGAAGGTGGTTCCACTACCCATGCACCCCATAGTCTCTGGAGAGGGATGAGCCACAGAGACGATAAATGTATATATTGAGAAGACATTAAGCCCCATGGTTAGAATGGTTTCTACCATACTCAGGGATACCTATCAATTGATAGATATGTTTGAAAATTTTTCTGTTAATTGAAAAATAGACACCTGTCTTTTGGTTACACTAGATGTAAAAAACATATTCACATCGATCCCCAATGAATATGGTATAGAAGCCATTAGGGACTTATTAAATCACAATGTTAGTTTTAAGCAGGATCAACAGATACTTATATGTGCCTTACTAGACATGGTTTTATCTAATAATGTCTTCATGTTTAGGGACAGGTTATATTTGTAAAAATGGGGTGTCGCCATGGGCACCCCATGCGCGAATACATATGCTAACCTGGTAGTTTACTACTGGGAAAAGAACCACCTTTTTAATAGGTTCATAGGTTCATAGATTAGTACTAAGCTAACTGCCCCTGCAAGCCATTTTTAGCCTAGCCAATTATCCCTTGTGAGAGTCAAACCCTGCACCTTGTGTTTGTAAGGCAAACACCTTAACCATTAGGCCACCCACCCACATATAGGCCACCCACCCACATAAGTTCATACTAGGCTAACTACCCTTGTGAGCCTAGCCAATTATCCCTTGTGAGACTCAAACCCTGCACCTTGTGTTTGTAAGGCAAGCACCTTAACCATTAGGCCACCCTCCCGACCAATAAAAATAAATAGCCCTAGCAGGTCTTGAACCCAGAACCCTGTACGCTATAGTCATAGTAGTTAACCAGTAAACCATCACAGCAGTAGTAAATATTATGATACAGTCCTGCTTTACAGAAGGTTTGTGGACGATATCCTTATTTTTTGGAATGGAACTATAGATGATCCAAAGGATTTCATCTCCTATTTAGAGTCCACTACCAGTTTTCTGAGATTCACGATGGATTGTTCTAGTGAAGTCATTAATTTTCTAGATATCAACATAAGCATAGATAGACATGGTAAGGTTCTAACTTCTTTATACAGGAAACCATGTTGGAAAAACACCCTGCTTCAGTTTAGCAGCATGCATCCCCGCCATATATTCCCCAACATAGTCAGGAGTCAGTTTATGAGACTCACCAGGCTATGTAAAGTGAGCCACGAATTAGAGAAACAGGCTGATATAATGGAATGCCTCTTCGTTGAGAGAGGCTATGATAGAGACATGGTGAAAGATATCAGGAATTTGATATTAAATAAACATAAAAATATTAATAATAATAATAACACTAACATAGATAAAAAAGGATACATTGGCTCTAAGAGTCTTACATTAGCTACTAAGGAGATGAATGATAAGAGATTAACTTTCACTACTAGATTCACTAACGACAATAAAGAAATAACAAGGATCATAAGAAAAAAATGGCATATTTTACCAATAGATTCATCTATTGCGGATATTGTAGGTACAATACCTCATTTTACTTATAGAAATAGTAAAAACCTGAAGCGGCTACTTTGTATTGAACATGAACAGAATTCAGAAAAACAATGTTCAAATAAGATGAGAATGGGAACATATCCTTGTAAGAAGTGTAACATGTGTGGTTTGATTACTGATACACAAGTATTTATGCATCCAGATATTGATTATGTTTTTGAACCCAGATTTTTTGCTTCTTGTAATAGCACCAATCTCTTAAACTTAGCTACATGCGTACAATGTGAAGCGTTCTATGTTGGTTTAACAAAGAGAAGGCTTAAGGATAGGATGTATAATCATTCTTATGAAATTAAAAAGTCTAACCAACAGAATGCTTTAACTAGACATGCTATGTTAAATGAGGGACATGATTTCAGATTTAGAGTGTTACAACTAGTAACCCCTAGAAGAAGAGGGGGTAGTAACATGAATTATTTGGAGACTTTAGAGCTACAATGGATTTTTAAACTGAGAGCACATTTATCATCTGGGCTTAATCAGTCTATAAATATAAAGCCCATACTTGAAGCACGTAGTAATAAATGAAAGTTTTTATACTTCACATAAATATATTTATTTGTAATCACAATAGCATTAGTATTTGTTTTAACCAACAAGTACAATGTAGGGTTTCATTGAATATGGGCATTTTGTCACATATTTATTCATTTATTTATTCATTTTTACATATATTTTTGTATATTTCATATGTCTACAGTCATTTTGTATTTATAGTATAATAGACATTATTTCATGATAAATTATTTAATAATAAAAATTTTGTATATGAATTAACATAGTATATAAGGTATTTTTATTCTTTATATATTTTTCTTCATGTTATACATATACAGATACATATATTTATTTTTTCCTTATATGTATATGTGTTATATCGTATATTTTTTGGAAAATATGTGTTAGAAGTGATGAGTATTTGGTGGCTTTAAAACATGATTTCATCATTTATTCTGCATTATTTATTTTTTTTATTTAATCCCACTATTCTGTGGAACGTGCAGTTACCTGGAGTGATAGGATTTTTAGGTACGTTTTATTTTCTTTGTGTTTTTACTTCTTTTGTGTTTTTTGCTTGCAGAGCTTACAGAGATACTAGGCTAGTATACTTCCATTGCATTGCACTGATCATTTAATTGTATAATTGTTAAATTGATAGATTGATTAATTGATCATTCTTGAGTATGAGCTTTTGTATAAAAGTGGTTTTAAAAATTCTAGATGTTAAGATCTGAAGAAGTGTACTGGTACGCAAAAGTGCTCATCTGTTTTTTATTTTTATTTGTATTTGTTTTAATAAATCAGTTGGACTTTTATACAGCAGTATTTTTCGTGGTGGTTTCACTCGTGTGTGATTTTCAGGAATATATATATATATGTATATGTATATATGTGTATATATGTATATTTATATATATATGTATATATTTATATATATATATATATATATATATATATATATATATATATATATATAATATAGATATATATATATATAATATAATATATATATATATATATCTATATATATATATATATATATATATATATATATATATATATATATATATATATATCTATATATATATATATATATATATATATATATATATATATATATATATATATATATATATACATAATATATATATATATATATATATATATATGTATGTATATCTATCTATATTTATATATATATATATATATATATATATATATATATATATATGTATGTATGTATATCTATATATCTATATGTATGTATATATATATATATATATATATATATATATATATATATATATATATATATATATATATATGCATATATATATTTATATATATGAATATATATATATATATGTGTATATATATATATATATATATATATATATATATATATATATATATATATATATATATATATATCTATATCTGTGTATGTATATCTATCTATCTATATCTATATATATATATATATATATATATATATATATATATATATGTATATATATATATATATGTATGTATATATATATATATATATATATATATATATATATATATATATATATATATATATATATATATATATATATATATATATATATATATATATATATATATATATATATATATATATATATATATATATATATATATATATATATATATATATATATATATATATATATATATATATATATATACATATATATATATATATATATATATATATATATATATATATATATATATATATATAAAGATATATATAGATATATATAGATATAGATATACATACATATACAAAAAGTGAGAAGATTGTGGATTATGTTGCACTTCTCTTCTTTGGACCAGAAGAGAAACTTCTGTGAGGAAATGGTTAAATAACAGGTGTTGGGGGTGCATTTTTACTTAGAATCATCTGCTGTAAATATATCATTTTTTATAAGTGGAGTTAATCAAAAGTTTAGTCTCTTTTCCATATTTGAAGTCTGCCATTCATTTAAAGCATAAAACCTGACCTGGCTAGAGGAGTGGAAAGATCTGGGGGTTGGTTGGGCAAAGAGAGCGAGCGGGAATAAAAATAAGTTGCTCAGTGTTCAGAAGAAAAGTCATAGCAAAATAATATTAGTGCTTATACTAATATCAGCTGCGTTTTAGTCCATTGGTTTAATGATTTTTAATTGTAGCACAAAGTACATTAGACTGACAAATCAGTCTAATTAAAACTCACGTATGTATATTAAACTTGAACTGCAATAGTGCTAGAGCTCATGTGAAACAGTTGTTTGTGAATTGCAGACACAGTTCACATAAATAAAGAACTGTAATTGTCCAGGCATAGAGCCCACTGAGTATTCTTTTCTAAAACAAAGGACTTTGATTTTACTCAATCTATTGCCATGTAAGTTTTACTCTGAAAGAATTTTAAATCTTATCTATATCATAATTCCCCAAACTCAGATGTTATATTGCTTGCCTCATAATGTCTGGCTACATTTTCAGCATTTTTTAATCAATATAAATAGTAGCAGTAACAAAATCTATTAACCACATTGGACTATATCTCCCTAAAGGATGCAGAAATTGCTGTTGCTTGAGCTGTAAAGAAAGCTAAGCAACTGCATAGGGACAAGAGAAATAAAAGCTAAGGTAGTGTGCTTTGCTCATTTATTTATTGCTAAGGCACACTGTTTTGACCAAAGAAAAGTCATGAAGAGGTAGGCTTAATATTCTACGCCAATATGATTGTTCGCACATGAAAAGCGTGTGTATGTGGTGGGGGAGTAGAGTTGGTGTGTGTCTGTGGAATTCAGCTTTTCTGTGGTACAAAATGTGGAGGATGACAAGACAATAGTAAATGCTACATTTATTGAAAACACCATTCAGACTGATAAACAGATATTTGTTTTGTTGTCTGGATATTACATTACTGTTTGAGGTTCTCTCTCAGTGATTCACTTTTCAGAAGCACATCTTATTGGTTTATTAGGTTGCTTTATTTCTGCAGTTTCAGACTACAAACTGAATGCATGTTGTATTTTTTAGCCATTTAACAAAATGAGATGTACATTTGCATTTGCAGCTGCAACTGCATAAGGTCAATCAAGTCAATCAGTAAAAGGCACCAGATTTCAGTGTTTATAATTTCTACTGAAATTTAACATCTGTTGACATCCCAGCAGAAAAATAGCATATTTTTTTCTTGGAAATCCTATTGGAATAAACTACATTCAATGTTTTTAATAACATGACTTCCACTGAATATAGTGTGTGGGTTGTGAAGCAGAGAAATACTTTTTTATGGTAAGAATAAATGAGTCATGTGGTACATTTTCTGACAGAATTAAAATTTTTCTAAAAATATTTTGGAACATTTTATATGTGTTGTAGAAATGCCTAAAACCATAGTACCACACTCATAGCAGCAACACCACAAAATATGAAATATCACAATACTAATGCAGAAAAAACAAATCCAAACATTACTGCAGTATTTCTGAAGTATGTGTAATATGTGAACAAATAAAACAACTGTTTATAAAGTTAAAATATTTAGCAGAAGAATTTTCAGAATCCTATTACAGTTCCTTGTCATTATCTTGGAGAAGTCATTCAAATGTCCATGAGAAGACAAAAAAGTATTTTAATTTTGTATGAAGAGTTAATAAAGATGCACATTTTTCAAGTGACTTTCAAATCTTGAATACAAAATGCTTAGCAGAATTTTCCAATTAGCCATAATTGCCTTCTACCAGCAGACCTCCACACTCTTCATTTTAGGTAAATCCATAATTACTGTGCTCCAGATCTTTGAGTGTATACAGTATATCTTATTACAGACCGTGACAGCCAAGGCAAGCAAAGTGTCCAAGACCTAACTCTAACAAATACCCATATTGTGTAATTAGCAGCAGCAGCATTATGAAGAACCTATCTCAATTCCTTAGAGAAATCTACAGCTGATCCTGCTTTGAGACTGGCTAAAAGCCCAGCATAAGGCAGCATGCCACTCTAAATCTGCTGGTCATTGGATGCCACTCTAAATCTGCTGGTCATTGGATTTGACTGTTTGCCTATAATACTTTTTCCCTTAAGCATTGCCTCCTTACTTCTTTATTATATAAGCAGTTTGTCCCCAATACAGTAGAGTCTTGTTTCTTATGTATATTTTACCAAGTGCTGATTTTCAGTGTAGGGTCATCTACTGTGTAACTGTTGCATACTGAAAATCAATGCTTGAAAAAAGTTGTAGCTGCTAACTTGTCCCTGGTTGTGGCTGAAAACTGTCATGGCACAAGCCCACCTATACAGCCAAAAGAGTGAACAAATATAAAAAAAATTTGCAAAATACAAAATATTTATTTGTGAACAAGGATACCCACAGGAGATAGATAATCACCACACTCAATTTCTTTCACCAGCTCTTTAAGAAAGCTAGCATACTGCAAAGAAACTTGACACAATTGAAATTTTAATCTACATATGCATGGCTAGCTGTAAAGTCTTACAAGTCACTTTGTTTTCTGTGAAATAATTTATATATACAGTCTTGTTAGAGGTAACAACTCATGTAAGTGGCTATCTTCAACAGGTCATCTTCTCCAAACAATAACAGAATAAGAAATTAGGTTGAAGTGAGACAATGAGGTGAGGGGCTTAGTAAATGTATTAATCCTGATCTGTAGTATGTATGTATGTATGTATGCATGCATGCATGCATGTCAAGTTCACCTAGAGATTGTGCCAAAAACTGCACTTAGGATTAGAAGAGGAATTAAGGACCCTCATTTTCTTGAGAAACAGATGAGAAACCCTTGATATAATTGTTAGATAACTGACATGTATCTAAAGTTGCATATCTAAGGGTGATGCTAAACAGGTATTAAGTTGCTAAGAAAGGAACATAGCTCTTTAACATCCTTTAATACTTGTATTATGCATCTTATGCACAACATTTGGAGATTAGGTGGCTGGGGGTTATTGTAGAAAAAGTATGTTCATAGGTTCATACTAGGCTATCTGCCCTAGGGCATTTATAAGCCTAGCCAGAGTGTGTTTGGCTTTCGCCACCCATTTTAAATTAATTTTGCTATGCCCTTTTTCGAGGTTAGTATACTGTGCCTCTGTCTAACAGTGACACAGAAGTGATACCCAGGGTAAACCTACGATCTCTCATCCACTCAACAAGATTCCTCTTGAAGAGAGTCAATGAGGGACTCTGCCTAACCTAGACTGGGATTTTATTCCAGAGTGAAGGGAGCCTCTGTGTTATGAATCTGTCCCTCCAGCATGTCCTATTTATTTCAGTGCTGAGGTTCAAGTCTCTTGAGCGCATAGCTCAATGAGATTTGGATTTTATGAGGGGCAGCATGTCCATTAAATCCCGGTTGGACATGGCTTTATACGTCAGGCACAGATCGCCTCTGAGCAGGCGGTATGCCACTGAGTAGAGCTGGTGTTTCTTTAACCGGGCAGCATATGGCATCTGTTTGAGCCCTTTGATCCTCTTGGTGAGGTACTTTTGGGGTCTTTCCAGTTGCTACAGGTGTCTGGTAAGGTACATCCCAAAAGGGGCATTGTACTCAATTATGGGCCTGATGAGGGATGAGTAAAGAGGCACGATGACCTCCCCTGATCTAGATGTGAATCCCTTCATGAATAGGTGGACTATATAAAATATTTTTCTAACCACTTTGGTCACGTGGTTGTCAAATGAGAGATTGCTATCAACTTGGGTCCCCAGGTCCCTAATTACTTCTTCTGTACTTAATGGATTACCACCTATGTGGTAATTTGTGGGCACTTTGTTTTTGCCAAAGGGGATGACTATACACTTTTTGGCATTTAGCTTGAGGCCATGGCTCTGGCACCAGTTGTCTGTTTCTATGAGACCCTTTGGGAGGATGCTTGTGTCGGCTTGAGAGTCAATTATGGCACCCAGTATGCAGTCATCTGCGAACTTGGTCAGCCGCAGTCTTTCCGTGTTGGCCTGTACCTCCGAAAAATATATACCGAACAAGAGAGGTCCCAGGACTGAGCATTGTGGGATGCCACTGTTAACTGGTTTGGAGTGTGACATGGCTCCAGCAATTCTAACCATGTGGGTTCTGTCCTTGAGCCAGTTTGCAACCCATCTAGTGACATAGGGGGTTATATTTAAGCTGGTGAACTTATCTATAATGCCCGAGTGGGGTATTGTATTGAAGGATTTTGCGAGTTCCAGGTAGGCTGTGTGGACCACCTTCCCCTCGTCAATGGCCTTGGTGACTGTTTCAAAGAAATCAACTAGGTTTAAGAAGCAGGATCTGCCCTTAACAAAGCCGAACTGGGTAGGATCCAGTGTCTGTAGGTCCCCAATATCTTTATTTATGAGGTCCATGATGATCCTTTCCATAGCTTTGCAGACCAAGCTAGTCAGGCTTATGGGGCGATAGTTTCCAGGATCCGTTGAGGCACCACCTTTGTGGAGAGGGACCACTGTTGCTGTACACCACTCTTTGGGTACATATCCTGTAGTAAGGCTGAGATTGAACATTAGTTTTATGTTTGGGATTAGCTCTTCTTGGAGTTCATGTAGGACGCAGCCCGGGACACCGTCTGGTCCCATTGATGCTGTGTTTTTTGCTTTGCAGAGGGCAGCTCTTACTTGAGCATCTGAGACATCAGGGGGGCAGCACTCTGCTGGGATAGATGTTTGCCCTTTTGGTGGAGAGGGGGGGGGTTGCACTGAACCTGACAGCTAGGATGTTGGCAATGTCTGTAGGTTCGGTGTATTTTTTGTCATTTTGGACTAATTCTGAGCATATCTGGGAATTTCCACATAACTAAAGAAAGCCTTGTGATTATCCTTAGAGTCCTGTGCAATTTTTCTCTCGAAGCTGGCCTTAGACAATTTTATGAGTGCCCGTAGTTTTTTGCTAATACTGATCAGAGATGCCTTCACTTTTTGGGATTTTGCTCTATCATGTAGTAGCTTCCTCCTTCTATTGTATAGTTTGTTTATGGCTGGGGTCCACCAGACAGGACGTCTGCCATTGGAGGATTGGGTCTTGGTTTTATTTGGGATTGCATGATCCATGCATTCCTGAAGGTGTTCATAGAATGTGTTTATAAAGGATTCTGTGATCTGGGCTGTATTTTCCACAGGCCCAGGGGCTTTGAAGGATTCCATTTCGGTTTTGAGGAGTGTGAAATTTGCTTTAGAGAAGCTTTTCACTGTGGTTTTCAGGGCAGGGGGTGGAGTCGGGATGTGAATATCCAGGGAGATTAGTTTATGGTCTGATCTTACCAGTGAGGGATACACTTTTGGTCTGGAGCATAGAGTCCCCATGCTGGTGATGATCAGGTCCAGTATGTTTTCCCCTCTTGTGGCAGTGGTAACAAGTTGTTCCATAGCATTTGAGTTTATAAATTCTAAGAACCTTTGGGCTAGGGTGTTGGAGCTAGAGTAATGCTCCCAGTCTATGTTTGGGTAGTTGAAGTTGCCCAATATAATGGTGTTTGGAGAGACCTTCATATTTTCCAGTGCTCTCAGGAAGGCCGAGTGGGGTTCCTGGGTTTGGGAGGGTGGTCTGTAGCAGGAAGGCAGTTTTACACACTGTTAGTTGCACATGGATAGTCTCTGATGCTTCGTGCTGTGCCACCAACCTGGAGGTGTGGGTATCTTTGACGAATATTGATACTCCCCCTCCTTTTGTGGTACGGTCCAAGTTTTGGGGCCGAAAAGCATGGTATGAGGTATAACCTGGTAGTGCTGGGGTGCTCTCGGGAGCCTTGAACCAGGTTTCTGTTACTGCACAGATATCGATGTTCTCCATGCTAAGGAGAGTTTCGAGTGCATGCATCTTGAGGTTTAGATTTCTGGCATTGAGTAGCATTACTCTTAGTTTCTTATCCCTTGTGATACCTATGGAGGTGGGTTTGTCTTTTGAGCCCTGCCTAAAAAAGGCACTATGGGGGTAGCAAGAGCCTTTGCCAATATCCAAAAGCCCAGGGGTGACAGGTGCAAGCCGTCTCTAGCGAAGCATCGTGGCTTGTCGAGCATGTCATCCCAGGCTGACAGGCATTGTATCCCCTTTGAATGACACCAATACTTAAGCCAATTGTTGAAATTGATAATTTTGTCTTCATATTGTGGCATCATTCTTGGTGAGGGTGAGATGCTACTCAAGGTCAGGGTCGTACCGGCCTGGGCTACATGCTCAGAGAACTCTTCTATGTCTATTTTCATGTAGTCCAGGGAGGTACTTCTCAGGTCATTCACACCAGCATGGAAAATGACTGAGTCATATTTGTACTTGCCTTGGAGTGACCTGAGTGCTTGTATTATGTGGCGGATCCTAGCACCCGACAGGCAGCTCACCGTGACCTTCTCCTTGTTCAGCCTGGTGAGCGGGACATCAGTGTGCCTGAAGATAGAGTCACCTATTACAAGTGTATCAGGTGTGTTGTTTAGCCTTAAGGGCTGTGACTGTTCGGCACACTGGCTTTGTGAGCTATGTGTTGCACGTGTTTTGTTTTGGGGTAGTGGTTTCTTGGGTGTCTGCTTTGGAGGGCTCTGCTGCTTAGGCAGATTTTTATTTAGCGCCTCCGAGTATGTTTTGTGTGTTTATGTATGTGAGGAATAAGTGTGATATATGTCTGTTTCACATTTGAAAATCAGTGACACTGATTTACCAAATTACAGCAAAAACTCTCATAAAGGCAAATGTACTGGTGTATCTTTATATAAAACCCTCTGCATTGGGGAAGCAGTATCGTACGAGTATCATTCGAGTTGTTCACCCCTGAGTAGATGGTAAGGGGAACAGGAGTCTAACCATATACATGCTAATAAGAATGGTCATCATTTGTGCTGCATATATTAATCCTGAGAAAGGCAGCTGTGTCTTCCTTGTCCTCCCCCTGCCATCCATTTCTACGTTTGTACTTCTGTGTAACTTCAGGTATGAATGTTAAACAGAACCATTGTAATTCTAGGAACTATGATAATATAGATTAATGGAAAAAATTCAGATTTAAAAATTCCAATTATTGCTAGTTCTTTTGCCATAGAGGGCTAACACCCTGATGGCAATCCAGATAATATGAGCAAAAGTGGCAGCTTGATCACCTGTTAGAGCTGGGAAAGGGGATGAGGGGAATAAGTAGGATTACTCCCTCACCCCTCTCTCTCCTTTATGTCTGCTGTATTATTCCTGTAACTCTCTCTCTTGCCACTAACTGACCAGTTCATTGTTCATGTGGGATGAGAGCCCTCTGACCCATTTCTTCCCAAGTAAGGCAAGAGTCAGGTGTTGGTGAGCATGCCAGTCTGTAGATCATGTGGACTGCCCTGTACATTACCAGCCTGTTAGCTCTACAAAAGAGGTCTCAGGAGGTGCAATTCCATTTTTACAAATATACAATTTCCTAACCAAGTAATACACCATTTGTGGTTTGGGACACACTCGTCTCTTAATTCTGATATTAACACAAAAGAACTGACATAAGCTGCCTTTCTTCTTCCCCGGAAGAGCTAGCATCAGAGAATCAATCCATTCTTATTTGCACAGTTCATTGGGCATTGATGCTGCTAGTCAATTACAATTTTTTGGGGTGCAGTCAACATGAGACCAGGTTGGGAGAATTATGGGGAGCACATACCCAGCCATGCCTTTTATGGCTGAATCCTCATGGATTATATGGGATCACATGGATTATATTGTCTGTAAGAGGTTGCGCAGCTACTTGGTTACACTGTGCATGAAGGTGTACCTTAAATGTGAAGTGGCATATACAGAGGAAAATAGGGCTGACCTTAAGTTATTTTGTGTCCAACTTGATGTATATGGATTCAAGATAGACAGCGAGTGGTATGAAGCCAGGAGAAATAACTTTGGAATAGCAAATATTGAGAATCAGACAAACAAAGCTTTGTGAAACTCCCCTTATGTCAGATTACCTAACTTTTCAGGTTTGCTAATAACCTGTTTCAGTTTGTAAGGTCCCTTGCTAGGGATCCGTTTTCTTCCCAACTCCATTAGGTCATAGCATAAATAATCCCACAGCACTGTTATGGATGCTTTCAGGAAATATAGAAGGATTTCCACACAAACACTCATGTAGTGTGAAGGACCAGAACTTAGAACAAAATACTTTCATGTAATATGAAAATATTTAATAAATACACCGAAAATTGTACAAATCTTATAAAGCAACTTAGTATTAATGGTTAAGCACTTTCGTCCTCAGTGTAGGACTTCATCAAAACCATCGAAAACATAAAAGTGCTAGTATACATACCAAGATGAAGTTATGTGCAACGGTCGAGTTGATAAAATAAAATGTGTTTCTGTTTCTAAACTCATGGTTAAAACATCCATTAGTATGAAACACTTATTAAAGATCTACAAAGTCCTGGATTCTACACAAAATAATAAACATTAAAGTGCTGCTATGAATAATAAAAAGAAGTTGTGCAAAGGTCAAAGTTTAAAAATAAAATTTGTGTTTCTGGTTTCAAAACATGTGGTTAAAGCATGTACTAATGTAAAATGCTTGCTAAAGCTTTACAAATCCTAAATTATACACAAAATAAAAAAGATTTTGTAACAACAGTTTTGCTGCCCTTAGTTCAAGAACTGGTAAAATAGATATGTTCTCATTAAGACCAGGTTAGCAGGATGCATTCAGTTTTAATTGTTGGAACAGTTCTCTGTACCCAGTTTTGGTTTCCCAGGAACCACCTCTGCTGTTGAAGGGAATGATTTTCAGTATTCCAAATATAAACTTGGAAAAATTGATGCACATCTGTTTGTGTTTAAACAGTGCATTGTTGACATTACACTTGGAAAGTCTGTAATTGTACTCCTAAATATATTTGCAAAACTGTCTTTTTGTCTTTTCCACATAAAACGCAGGGCAAACAGAACACAAAGCAATATAAAAAAGTCCCTTAAATCCACAATTACCATCAGCCAAGTATATCTTAGTGTGAAGAAATTGATCCAAAATAGTCTTTTTCTAAAATGTTGGAACATTGACCACAAGCCCCACATTTTCTGGTGCCTCTTGTGGTGAAAGTAAGTTTACCATCCAACTGTAGTTCAAACATGCATTTTGTATTCCTCCGAACTTTATAAACAAAAAACGTGGTGCCTCCCAGGGTGTTGTATATACCCTCATTGACTGAAAAATATTCCAGTTTTTTTAGAATAAGATATCTGATTTTGTAGGAATGTGAATTGTGAGTACTAATGAATTCATAAAACTTTTAATATCAGTATTGGAGTTCCGCTGTGGCGACCCATAACCAGGAAAAGCGAAAGACACAAGACAATTCGTATTGGTCATGTGTTTGGGGTAATTATAGAAAGTTGTCTTTGTTCCTAGTAGTGGGAGATATTTAATCTCTTGCAAACTAGAGATCTCACTCTTAACTTCAAGTAGAAGTTTCTTTAGGTAATCCCTTTGTAGAAACATATCCATGATTCTGTCAGCTTCACATTAGTAAAAATCAAAGTCGTACCACATACGACCTGACCTAATCAACTGAAATCTGAATATGTTTCTCTTACATTGCTGTGGGTGACAACTTGTGTAGTGTAAGGTAAGTAACTATTTGAAGAAGTAGGTTTTCTGGAGACAGTAGATCTAAAACATTTGTTGATTATGTCTCTCTCCCTGTATGTATTTCCAAATCTTTAATACCAGTTGCTTTTGATATCCCAAAAGCTCATAAAGATATCCTCCCTATAGGTTGAATATAGCTACTCATGTTTCCAAAACTTATTAGCAGTTTACATCAACCGTGTACTGAAATACTCGCTCACCTCCATCATCTATATACTCAAAGATCCATGCGACATTTTGTCCAAAATTAAACAATGTTTGTACAGTGACACATACAGTTTTTTGACAGTAAATGTGGATCTTTTCACCTGTATACCACATCTTGTTGGTTTGGAATTTTGTCACTTGGCCATTTTAGAATTAATTGACTTTGATAGTAGCCTTTTTAGAGAATATTTCTGGCAAGTTTGTGGTATGGCTATGGGTGCAGTTTGTACCTATATATATCTTATCTATATGTGGGAGAAAACTTATATTTTCAATTCCCTTTACTCCAACTCCGGGCATTTGTACCTACGTTATTTGGATGGCATTTTTTTCTTTTTTTTTTGGAACTCTACCTGTGAGTGGGATACCTGTTTTTTTCACATTCTTGAATGATGCAACATCTTTCCTTAGGTTCACTTATTGACAGACAGAGGATGAGCTTGACTATTCAGATGTCCGGATTTGGAAAGATAAGGTCTGCAACTGTTTTCAGTCATCCATTTTCAGGAAACGCACTTTCTCCAACACATACTTACATTTCAACAGTTGTCGTACCTTGTCCTGTAAAATAAATATCTTCAAAGGTGAATTAGTAAAAGTATCAAGAATGAGCTTCACTTATGACATCTTTTCAAAAGAATGTGATTACATTTTTAATTTGTTTCAAGAAAGGGGTTACCTCTAATTTTCTAGCCCCTATTCATCAGGAAGTTTCCAGGGGTTGGAGTACTAGATTTCTGCCACTGTTAGTCTCAGATCATTCACAGACAACTCACACCCACTCCGCCCATGATGTACAGGTAGATTCTACTAAATATTCTAACTGTCTAGTGGTTACGTATAATTCTGATTTTAGAATCATTAAAGACATTGGCCAAATTAACTGCAACATTCTTAAAGTGTATGATGAGGTTTTTAACATTTTTTGGGAATCCGCTACAATTGTGTTCATTCAAGAACAGGAAAAATGTTAAAAGTTGGTTCGAGAAAATATTTTTTCCCCTGTCCAATAAGCTGCATAGAGGTACACACAAATGTAGGGCTTGTGGCAATGTCCCTACCAGTTACAACAAGAACATGTGACTCTGGATAATTTTTCCAGTTTAATATCACTCTTGCAGATGGTAATTGCCACACTAAAAGTGTGATTTCCATTGCATTATGTTCATGCTGTCCATGTTTTTATATTGGTAAGATGATTTACTAATACCGTCATGATATTTTGAAACACAACTCCAGCAACTCTCTGTACAAACATTCTCTCTCATGCTCTGGTTTTAACAAATTCATGTTTGGGATTCTGGAACTTATTCCCTACAGTGAACGGGGTGCTCCATTGGTTACCAAGGTTGGAAGTAGAGGATTATTTTGCCAATTTAAATGAAATTCTTTAGCATTCCCTGGTTTGAATGAACACACACATCTGTCCTCCCTATTTTAAAGTTAAGAGCTATCAAGGTATGGCTCTTTCTATGGTTTATACTGCCACCAATATTTTAGTAGTATTTTACTGCTGTTATTTTCCCCTTTTTTTACAACTTAGTTTAGATATTTAGTGGAAACTAGTTTAAGTAAATATATTCAATATTTTTTTTTATTTCAACACTTGTTTTTATCTGTATTTTTATGACATAATTACTGCACAATTTTTATCAGTTCTTACCCAGTTTGTACTTGATACCTAATGCATTTGTTGCTTTATATTGCTCTGCATTACCCCATTAATCAACTAAGCAGCAGCTCTGTGTGTTTAATTATATCTGTATGTATTTAAACCTACGTTTTTTTAGAATATAACTGGTTCTTCTCAAGTTCCGTTGGGATGAAAGCCCTTAAACTGTACTTGTTTTTTGGAATAAACTCTGCTCTATAACAACTATTTGTGCCTTGGTATTTGTACTAGAGTTGGATACTTACATTGTGGAGTCACTGCAAATGTCACATGAACCTGGGACTTTTTACTATCAGTTTTCCTTTGTGGCTTGCTGTTTTTCTTAGAATTGGTTATTCAGCTGTTGGAATCTTACTCTCAACAATACGCAAGCCTTTTTTGGTCTGGTTGCTGTTATTCTGGCTGCATGTTCACATGTCCTACTGTTGTGCTATGGAATATTATTAAGTGAAAACATGTTCTGAAAGTGTTACCAAGGAAAAGGAGGTTTTCTATTGAACTGTTCTATACTACTCAGTGGAGATAATGTGTGGTGTATAGCTTTATGGTATGATATACTGATTAGTGGATGGTTAAGATTTTCCTGAGAGGTGGGAGAGAAATTGTGATATTTGTAGATCTGAGAAGTTTTGAAGGTTTAGCTGTTTAACAAAAGATGGATAAACTATACCTGTCAGAAAGTTCTGTATTTAAATATAGATGTGCATAAATGTAGTTTGGGACAAACTAAGTTGTCCCGGTCCCTCAAGTAAGGGGGTAAAGAGGTGTGGGGAGGGTATAGAGGTAGAAAGTAAGGTAAGGATTGTAGTTGGATAGGATAGTGGGTTTGTGGTGGTGAAAGGGTTAAGGAGAGAGGGATATGTAAAAGGAAGTGAGGTAGGAGAAGGTGGGACTTCTGACAGTATTAAGTGTTAGGGATTAAAGGAAGTAGGCACATTTGTTATGAGTTGATGGCCCTCCCACCCTCCTCTTTTTTGTATATGGATGGAAGATGTGGACAATTTGAGGCAGAGAAGAGGGATAGGATTGTCCTCTTCTGTTCCCCCTCTAAAGAAGGTGGTTATTGGTTAATGGTTTGGTATGGTGGTGAGGTGAGTAGGTACACTACCCCGGTGGAGGAGGTATCAGGGTGAGTAGGTACGCTGCCCTGACGTAAAGTTCATCCAAGGTGAGTGGTGACGCTGCCCTGAGATCATTGTTGCTGAGGAAGATAACTAATGGTGGCTTTATGTGTATATAGTTCATTGTACAATGCAGTTTAATAAAGGTCGTCAAATGTCTTTATGTGTTTAGTGTGGTTATTTAAAGGGGGGACAGGACAAACAGCGATAGAAGACTCATGGATATTGTCAGGTTTAAGAAATGTTAGAATTCTGCTACATTTTTACAATCAGTCTTTCAGCTTGTATGAATCAGAAGTAGAGAATCAAAAATACCCATGGCTTGAATCATAAACCCATAAATGTAGTGAGAACATGTATAGATAAAGTTCACTGTGCTTCTTAATGGTTTTGTTTACATTAGCTTTAAGAACCTTTAAAGCTTTAGTATGTCCTCTAATTTTGTAACCTCAAATTCTGCACTTGTGAGACATTGGTCCAACTTTCATCTCATTGGTGATTCTCTATGCATCATATGGCATATGAAGCAGTTCCCTAGCAGCTGTAACAATAATTTTAGTGAGTAATTTGAAATATTCCCGCTATGTAAAAATGGGGATATTGTGGACTTGTGTGTGTTATGCATCTGGCAACACTATGTTTAAGAAAACAATAAATGCTCAGAGTCATTAAAGAGAAGGACAATCAGATCCCACCCTTAATGTTAGCATACACCATTGCAAGATGGAATAAGAATTGCACAGTGTTGTGATCCAAGAAGGGCAGCCCTTTACAGATAGCAAGTTAGCAAACTGCTGGACTAATGAAAAGGAGATTAACTAAAACTTAGTTTACAGTGGACAATTCTAGACATGAAGAAGAATGACCACCCAAGGTATGCCCTGTTATTCATTCTTCATTAGTTTCCTGATAGCCGACTCTGAAAGATGCATGCATTATCAGTTATCTGTTACACTTTCAAGAACCATACTAACATCTCTCTAAACAAAAAAAGAAAAGGCTTTGCCCCTGCTAAAATTTTTAATTCTATTATCAAATCATTAAAGTGTTTTGGGTTGATTCTGTTAGGACCATAAACATTAGTGACAATGTAAGTCCCAAAAATATTATGTATCCTAATTAAGATTCCTCTGTTTTCAGAATTGTGAACATGGTCTGAGAGAGACCACATCATCTCCTGTTGTATTACTATTGCTACTTTTACTCTGCCACATACTTGCTAGATATCTGCTAAGGTATCTTGCTGTTTGTGACTCATGATGCAATATAAAATCTGCTTAATTTTTGCGCACACACACACACACACACACACACACACACACACACACACACACACACACACACACACACACACACACACAACAACAATATAGAGTTAGGTTTAATATGCACACAGAAAGTCAAACAGATTCAGTGCTTGTGTTGTAGCACATGGGATATTGTATACTTTAGACCCAATATGTGGCCAGTAAGACAATGAAAGATAGGATGCTACTAGAGGATATAAGAGACTGAAATCTGTACTTCACTAAGAAATAGGATCTTCTTATGAATTATTTCATTTTACTGAGATAATTTAATATGTTCCATCCTTAGAAATATAGAAGCAGTGATTTTTAAATATTCTTTACTCATAGAAGCCTTATCCTCCCTGGGCAATAGGCTCAGATATTCTGTAATGATAGACATTGCAAGACCAGACAGTCATGGTGTCATTCACCCTTTGTATCCTCCCTCAGGCCATATGTCCTTTCTAAAGCAGGTCCATGCCAGTCAGTTTTTGAATCAATTTGTGGATACCCATTCAGCCATCTATGTTATGTTTAAATGACGGTTGGAGTTGCACTGCTTAATGTGCTCTGGAATTTTGTTCCAGGGGTTTGGTATTTTACTGGTAATAAATGTGTCCCTCTCTCATATTTTATTTATTACTTGCTTAAAATTTAGCTACCTGGTTCTAGTGTTCATAGAGGTAGTTGACTTGCATGGGTACAGGACATCTAGGACAATCAATTCACTAATGATTTCCATTCAAAAGACTGAGTAAATGGATACAGCTTCTACCATATCTTAATAGCCGAATGACTTTAGGCCTGTAATGTTTTTGACTAATAATCTTTGTGCTTTTTTTAATATGTTTAGTGAGATACATCCCAATGTGGAGGTTGTATTTGATAATTGTTGTGATCAGAGCTAAATACTAGGCAATGATTATCTCTTTAGCCCTCAGTAATATTCCTTTCACAATTTACTGGACTAAATAAAAGGATTTCCTGACAAACATTGTCAGGTGACGGTCAAAAAAGAGAGGGAGCTATCAACCCAATTACTGAAGTCCCTGACTGACTTTTGATTTACAGTGGTATGTTATCTGTGCAGTATGATGAGAGGAGGGATTGTCTACCAAAACGATAAAGCCTTTCAGGGCTCCATAAGAGTTTCTGGTAGGTGCAGTAACTATTTATGGCTTGAATCTGTGTTGAGGTGTATCCATGTAATTAGAACTATCAGCAGTGCAGTGTCATGTGACCTGAATATATTTGCATATTTTCCCGTCTCATTTACAATTATGGAGTGAGAAGTTGGTCAATGTTGTGGATGAATAACCAGGCTTGGATAGAGATAAATCATTGTTTCTTTAGCAGGTAAAGTACTCTGCAGAAATAGTAAACCCTCATCTGGTGAGATGGAGCTTGCTGATGCATGCTACAACAAGCAGTGATTTTGATGAAGGAAGGTATGACATTACAAGCTTCTAATTGTTAATCAAAACCAAGAGCAGAGCAGATGGCACTAACACATAGATAAAAGTTCAAAAAAGCTGCAGAAAAAGGGATTTTTCACCAATATAACTATTTAGGTACTTTCATCCTTAAGTAACCTCCATCCTTAATCCCTCTACAGTTGTTGTTAGTGCTGTTATAGCACTGATGTACATAAAAAGGCAAATGAGCTGAATATGAATAAACCTGTCAGATGAGCCTTCACATAATTTTATAAACCCAAAAGCAAACACATTAATAAATAATTATATCCATACATTAATAAAAACATGACAAAACATGACCATGGGCAGATGAACTCTTAAATATCTTAGCTGCTATTGTATTATGAAAATCATATAAAAATCAAAGCTTTATAGCAGGTAACATTAAAACATTGCTAATTAAAATGTTTCCAATAAACATACGTTGCCAACTCAGGTTAAATGCTACCAGCCAACATAATTGTTTGCATTAATTTTGATATAACATATTATTTATGTTATCTTTTGATATATAATAGTAATGTTGATAATTATTTTTCAGTAAGAACCTGTTGGTTATTCCTATATAGCATGTTTCACAAAATCCATGTTTTCCAACACATAATGCTCCACAACTGGTAGAGTTCTAACCTGAATAATTTTTAAATCTTTATCATAATTTTTTACTTTAAGCTCATCTTCCTCTAAGATATATTTACATTAATTTCTGCACTCAAATATATAGGTTCCCTTTTTCTTTTTATTGTTCATATTAATTTGTAGTACTCATATTCAACCTCTCTTTAATACTGTGATTCATTTTATTTACATAATTAAACGTTTTAACTGCTACAGTAGTTAGTTCATAAAAGTGAAAAAAAGTATTACTATCAATAGTATTCCTAAATAAATTAGTATGAGTATAGCAGCAGCTCACAACCATCGACTTTTTAAAGCTACCATATTTCTCATTATCTGATTATATATTATTTCACAGCATAACTTTGGAGTGGGATTTCAAGTCCCTTCCATTTCTAATCTTATCTCCTGTTTCCATTAACATATCCAATAGATATCCATTTTTTAAAACCTCAGTCATTACATTTTCCTTTGAAAATACCTCGTCCTCAATGATAATGCTAGCAATTTCTGTCTTAAAGGATGAAAGGATGATTGTTCTTGTAATGCAAATAGAAATGGAGAAGGTGGGTTTCCTATAACTACTGGAAGTAAATGTCTTGTTAAATTTACCTGTACAAAGGGTGGCATTGGAAAAATTAATTAGCTCACTAGAAAAATAGTGTGTCAAATTTTAAAAAAGTCGAAGTAGTTTCTAATCTTAGTATTTATTAAAGGGCCTAGTATAAGCATTACAGTAACTCTTCTCCCATGATCTGCCCATTTGTGATTCAGAGACATGTTTGCTACAGTGAGGTAAGACCTCATTGTTTGCTAATTTGCATGGTTTTGAATCACATTAGTGGTAAAAAAAACTGCTGCTCATGTAGTCATTGTCATTTTCCTCTCAAGTCAATTTCCCAGTCACACAAGTACACAACACAAACACATAATAGAGTCCCTAACCTGTCTGCCCTCTGGTTTTCCCAACACTGTATTTTAGTTCAGCTGCCATTACAGCACTCACATATTATGCCCTGGTGGCTAGAATTATTGCCCCATTCAAAATTCACATGCTACTGTACATGCCGTTATGACACTTCAGTAGTTTTGTCTGGTATTTAGTGGTTCCCCCACCCTGAAACCTGTGCTTTATTTGATGCCATTATGGTATTTTTGGTTAGAGTAATCCCTACTGTGTAGTGGTTTCCCAGCCCCCAATCCCTGTTGTGTAGTTGGTGCCATTATGTCACTTTAACAGTACTCCTCCATGGTCCTGTGAATCCTACACCCATGATTCATGTACTGCCATTGGTGCCACCATGGAATTTTAACAGTAATCACTGGTGGTCTAGCCCAACCCCCATCCTTGATCCCTGTACATCCATTGGTGCCACTGTGGAATTTTAACAGTAATCACTGGTGGTCTAGCCCAACCCCCATCCTTGATCCCTGTACATCCAATGGTGCCACTGTGGAATTTTAACAGTAATCACTGGTGGTCTAGCCCAACCCCCATCCTTGATCCCTGTACATCCAATGGTGCCACTGTGGAATTTTAACAGTAATCACTGGTGGTCTAGCCCAACCCCCATCCTTGATCCCTGTACATCCATTGGTGCCATTTTGGCACTTTGTGTAATCCTGAGTGTCTATGGCTCCCCCGACACATTTATGACAGGAAGTTGAACACAGCCTTTTGTTCATGCTACATTGATCTACACACCTGAGTTATTTCTTGAGTCACTTGGCCATGTAGTTGCCTTACAGGAGGTGATTATCAAGGTATTAGAATGTATTTTGGCTGTATCAGATATTTACTTTGGCTTACCAACGTTGTTAAATATGTCTTTAATGTCCTGCATGAGTCATCTTCATGCAGGACTGTGAAAAATTGATGATGATGATGACTCTCATCTGTACACTGCATCATGGGCAGCACACATGCAGAGCCTTAATAGAATTGTTTGAAATGATCAGAGTTACATTGTGATTTAATTTTGATGCATTAGGAGGTTCTAATCAAGTGATTGCATTCTTCGATCCTGAATCGTTCCTCCAGTTGCATCTCTGATTGTGGTTGAAAGAAGGCATGGACTATGCAGATTGGATAGAGGAAAAAAACACACTCAGGATCACACAGGATGATGTTTATTAAATGGCCAGCCTAAATTGCAAAGTGTCTTCAAGATTAGGACTTGAAGATCCTAGCTGGGCTGAGTCACAGGTAACAGTAAACAGTTGCAGCTGTGAAGTACATTTTCTTTTTCTTTTCACACTACACATGCTTGTGCTAAGGCTTGTGGTCAGATAATAATCCTGCCCAAGCATGACAGTTGAGAGAATTATGGCTTGGTGCCATACCTCTGAACTATCCAGATTTTAGCAGAATGTCCAGACTTTTGCCTCATATTTTTGGTCTGTTCTTCATACAAAATATGCTTTTTATTGTGGAAAAATCACTGAGGATTGAATTTTCTAACACATAATAATAGACATTTGGGATTCAGACTTGTCTTGATTATGAAGGCTCTTATCCTTCAGAGTATACATGGTAATACAACCTTTTATTCTATTAACTTTCTAAGTTTATAAGAGCAGTATTTAAAATGTCTCCCTATTTTGGGGCCTTTGTTTGTCTCCATTAATTGTGTATTTGTCTTGTAATTTCTTTTGCTAGCATCACTGTGCCTTACTGATAATAAACGTCTATCCCATGTACTAGCAGTAGCACCACAGTCTGCAGTGCTAAGAAGCTGAGAGCTATGCTTAGTGCTATTGGTGATAGATGATGATTATAAAGTTTTATGTTCTCTGATGAGACTTCATTTGAATTAATATCATCTAAAATAATTTGTAATTTACAAAACAATATAGCATTATGGCATTTATTGGCGTTTTCATACTTCTCTTACTGACATTTTAAAGGTGTGTTAATATGAAATGTTAATTTTTTTTTTCTTTTTTTATAAACATGTCAGGGATTCCTACTAGTCTTTTGCACACTCAGCCCCACTGGGAACCACTCTTTCAGTTGAAAAAGTGTTCAAACATCAGTTCAGTTCCTTGCACATAGCCTGCACTAATTCTACAAATGTTTGCTTAAACCACTGTAGTACTGTCCGAATCAGCTTTCTTGGGACATTGTCATAGGCTTTTTCCATGTCTAGGAATAGCCAGTTGTACTCTTTCCAAGTCTAGTAATACCCGGTTCTACTCTTCCCACATGTTGAGTTTCTTCACTATCTGCAAACATCAGGTTGGATGTGCTGCCTGCATGTCTTCATCCTGATCTGAATCCAGACTGCATATCTTACATCTGACTTTCTACTACACTGCATATTCATTTATCTGTCACCTTGTCCAACATGTTCCTGCACTAAAAAAGGAGTCTGATACCTCTATACTGCCCAAAGATGTGAATGTCCCATTTGTTCTGTGATGCTTCTCTCTCTCTCTGTCTTTCTGTCCGCATAGCTTTGAGTACCTTCAGGAGCCATGTCTCTCTCAACTGACCTAAAATCTAGATCATATGTGCTGTCACTTCATCTGAGAGTGCTGCATTCATTTTCCTTACTACAGTTCTTACTTCATCTAGAGTGGGCACGTCTCCCTCTTTTATCATGGGTTGTGTATGGGAGGTGCCACTTCTGAGAGGTTTCATAATTCAAAAGCTGCTGGCATCTGCCTTTAGATTTAAACTTATGGGTCTGTAGTTCCCAGTGACTGTTACTTTACAGGGATGATGATTGCTGTTTTCCATTCAGCAGGGACAAAACCAGTACTCAGACTGTGGTTGAAGAGAGTACATAATGGAGTTGCTAACTCATGTTTTAGACCATTTAAAACACAGCCCGTGATTCCATCCACTCTCATAGAGGCTGTGTTTTTGGCCTTGGAGAGGGCATTAATGTTTTGTTCTTTGGAGTTGCAAGGTGGGGGAGATGCAGAGGGAATGCTTTGTGGAATGTTTGGAGGGGACAGGGGGGTGAAATTTTCATCAAACCTATAGGCTAATAGGTTAGCTATTTTCGCAGGATCAGTGTGTGCTATGCCATCCACAGCTAGTTCAGCACACAGATATAACTGTAGAATGCCTTATGGTTATCCTTAGATATGGTTGATAAATATTTTTCAAAGTTGCCCTTAGAGGGTTTTACAAGTTGTCTTATTTGTTTGTTCAAACAGAGGAGGGTGTTCTCTGTTTTATTCTTAGACAGCACCTTCTTCCTCTTGTTTTATAACTTATTAATTCTAGATGTCCACTACGGAAACTTGTTTTTTCTTGAGGATCTTGTTTTGATCCTTTCACGTACAGTTGTGTTTGTACAGGCCATTTGTTTATACCTTAGTACAGCTGTAAATGCCATCTGTGGGAACAGAAGTTGGAAACTATTTATGCCATCCATTAGGAGGGTATAATTAGTGTTGGTGAAATTTTTTTGCCTGAATTTACCTAAGAGGGGTTCAGGTGTTATAGCTACTTCAAATATACTGAAGCAACAGAAAAATTAAAACAAACTGAAATATATAAAACAAAATCCACGTCAGCAGAACCAGCAGCAAAAATTCCAATGTTAAGTGTTTTATTAACATCCACTTTTCGTTCAAAAAAAACTGAACTTCTTCAGACAGACATCAAAAGGTAGCAAATGTAAAAAACTCCTTAAATGCACAATTAACAACACATGATACATTTTAATGGACCAACCAACTGGTTGAAACTCACTGACATCAATGTGTGAGAAAAAGCTGATCTCAAAACTTCTTAAAGTACTACTGCATACAACAGTCAAATCCATGGAAAATGTGTTTTAAAACCAAAACAAAGTGGAAGTATGTATGAACATAATATTTAAAATGTTTAAAACCAAAAAACGTAATATATAAAACCTTTTTAATGACAAAAGGTAAAAAGTAAAAAATAGTAAGTGAAAAATACTCATAATAACATTACCTCTGCATGCTTCTAAGTTTCAAAATGCAAGCTAAACTTACTCTGTCATTAAGACCTGGAAGTCTATAAGAACAGAGTTTCAGCTGCCAAATCACTTCTAGGCGCTCTAATAATAGTTGAAAAGGACCCCCCCTGATGTCAAAGGAAACCTGTCCTAACACCCTAAAAGTAAAACTATGCTGAGGGTGGTTATTAACATGTTTCGCCAAAGCATTTTCACACTTGTTTTTCCTAATACAGTATAAATGCTCATAGATTCTTTCATTAAAACCTCTGCCAGTCTTGCCCACATAAAATGCTGGGCAACACTGGCAGCAAGCCAAATAAACAACCGATCGAGATTTACAGTTGAATCTACCAACAGTGGAGAAAGAAGACCCAGCAATTTTAAAGCTCGAACCAGTGGCAATATGCCTACACATGTTACAACTCTCACATTTGAAAGTGCCCTCTGTTCTAACACGAGTGTCCTTTTTTGTTTCTAATATCCGTTTGAGGTTGTCACCCCTCCTATATATAAACCTAGGCAAAGTGCCAAACTTAGCTTGTAAGGCATCATCACACAAGAAAATACTCCAGTTCTTGACAACCACCTCCTTAATTAGGTGAATCTCAGCACTGTAATTAGTGATGAAAGAGATAGAAGTGTCAACTTTCTTGCTGTCTAAAAAGACTTCAGGCATAACTGGAGATGGATGTTCTAGTGAACAACTTGTGAACGAACTACTTTGTAAAATAGGTTTATAAACACCCCCATATCTTTTAGTCTGGACCTTAGTGACCAGGTCATGAATAAACTTGTGTGGGTAACCTCTATGTAGGAACAATCCCTTAATGAACTCACATTATTCTAAAAATAGTTCATCGTCGGTTACCATTCGAGCAGCGCGCACAAGTTGCCCCTTAACTACCCCTCTTTTCTGGTGCCCAGGATGGGCACTGGTGAAGTGTAACATGGTATTAGAGTAAGAACTCTTCCGAAATATTTTAGCCTTAAAGCTACCAGCAGAAATGTCTTTATATAAGTCTACATCCAGATAAGAAATTCTAGAATCAGACTCTACAAATGTGAACTTCAAAAAAGACGTGCTGGAGATGAGATAGTCCATAAAGGTTCTCACATCATTAACTGAACCTTCCGTCAGTATAAAGATGTCATCCAAAAATCTGGTGTAAAAATCAATTTTGAACTGACCGCTGTAATTGCCAAGCACATATCTGTGTTCCCATTCGGCCATAACCATGTTGGCAAAACTGGCCCCTACTGGTGAGCCCATGGCTACACCAGTCTTCTGTAAATATATCTCTCCCCCAAATGTTACAAAGTTGCACCTCAAAATGAAATCTAACAATTCCTGCACCAATCTGATTTCTACACTGCTAGCATTGTGATGCAATAAACGGTCAGTGACCCAGTCTATCCCTGTAGCATGAGGAATAGACGTATAGAGGTCTTTTACGTCTATTGTCAAAAATTCTAAAGCACCTATGGCTTTCAAAAAAGCCCAAGAATCTTTACAAACGTGTGTTTCCTTTCCAACATATTTTTTCAATATGTTGTCCACATACTTGGCTATCGGGTAAGTGATAGAACCCCTAGCGTTAACCAATAGCCTCATGGGGGGGGGGTTGTACACATCTTTATGGATCTTGGGCAATCCGAAAACTGTTGGAATCTTAGGGAATGAAACAGTCAAATATTTCAACACATGTTGTTCTATAACATTTTCTAAAAACAAGTCATTCAAGAGAACATGGATGCACCTATACGCTGCATTTAATTCATTAATGCTAGATAGTGTATAAGCATCCTGCAATAACATGTGGATGAGGCAGTTTTCATAATGACAAGTGTCCATTAGTACTAAACCACCCCCCTTGTCCGGTTTAAGGATCCTGACAGGTAAACTTTTTAAAGTATCCAACAAGTCTACTTCGTCATATAATAAGTTTCCCGCTCAATGGATTATTTGGATGTAATTTGATTGACCCAAGTAGGTCCAATAAGCAGCATGGGTATCTTGGTTCATTGAAGTGAGCCTATAGCTAAAGAACACTTGAAAGTGGGTCTTACCCACAGTTAATTGAACTTGAAGTAACTCCATGAAGTTTTCCTACCTAACCAGTCTAGAGGTGTATTTATCTTTGATGAAGATAGCTACTCCTCCTCCTTTGGTTCTCACACATTCATTTTGTGGTCTGAAAGTGTGGAAGGCATTGTGGCCTTGCAAGGCCATGGAACGTATTATCATGGAACTTATAAACAAAGACACAGGTAACCTTCAAACGCTGGAGCCCACACAGTTTGGGTTCGTGAAGGGCCGATTTTGTCTCCTGAACTGGATTCACTTCTTCAAATCAGTCTTCAGAGCCATGGACAAGGGTAAGGTGGTTCACACAGCCTATCTAGACCTTGCCAAGGCCTTTGACACCATCCCCCACTCTGGAATCATAGATAAACTTACTAAGCTGGGCATTAATCCCTATGTCAGCCAATGGGTTGCTAACTGGCTTACTGATTGAACCCACACTGTAAAAGTAGCTGACTCCAAATCCAGCTCCAGACAAGTGACAATTGGAGTACCTCAGGGTTCAGTCCTGGGACTGCTCTTGTTTGGCATCTACTTTTCTGAAGTACAGGCCAACACTAAGGGACTCTGGCTAACAAAGTTTGCAGATGACTGCAAACTGGGAGCCATTATTGTATCCCCAAATGATGTGGATACTCTACAAAAGGGCCTTACAGAAACAGATACTTGGTGCCAGAGCCATGGGCTCAAGCTCAATGCCAAGAAATGTACAGTTATCCCCTTTGGGAAAAAACATGTACCTGTGAATTACCATATAGGTGGCAGTACACTAAACACCGAAAGTGTGATAAGAGACTTAGGGACACAGGTGGACAGTGGTCTCACCTTCGATAACCACATCACCACAACAGTCAGGAAATCCTTCTATGTGGCACACCTAATCATTAAGGGTTTTTCATCCAGAAGAAAGGAGGTCATTGTCCCACTGTACTCATCCCTCATTAGACCCATTATAGAATACAATGCCCCGTTTGGTATGTACCTCTCAAGACATCTGCAACAACTGGAAAGGCCGCAGAAATACCTCACTAAAAGAATCACAGGCCTAAAGCAGATGTCCTATGCTGACCGCCTTAAAAAACTCCAGCTATACTCTGTCACATAGCATTTACGCCAAGGCGATCTCTGCTTAACATACAAGGCCATGTCAAACCCAGAGCTGTTAGACATGCTACACTTAAATAAATCCCAATCCCTCAGAGACACATGCTCCAGGGATCTAAACCTTCTCATCACAATAAACAAAACATGCTGGAGGGATAGGTTCCTGACTCAGAGACTCCCCAGACTCTGGAATAGATTGCCCAAACATTTCAAACAGAGTGCCTCTTTGGCCCTCTTCAAAAGGAACCTTGACGATTGGATGGGAGAAAGGAAATTTACCTTGGGGAATCACGTCAGTCGCCCTGCTAGACAGGGGTCCAGGGAAGTAAATAGTGTGGGAAGAAACAGCCAGAGAATTGTTATGGCTAGGCTTGTATAGACCCTAGGGCTGATAGCCTAGTACCAACCTATGAACTTTCTGTGGCCCTAAACAAAGTTTCTTTTCCTGCAAAGATGTCAAAATCCTCCAGGGAGAGGAGTGCTTCCAGAGACTGCAGTTTCTGTTTTAAACTCTTAATATTTAGCAGAATAAACTTTCATTTAATTCTGAGTGATATTTTTACAAATTTTGTTCTTGAGATTTTGCCTAAAAAAGGCATTATAGGGGAGGCAAGTGCCTGACACGTGAAGATCATCTCTGGCAAAGTAGCGTGGTCTATCAACCATGTCTTGGCTGACAGGAACTGGATCACCTTAAAATGACACCAGAAACTTAACCAATTGTTGAAGTCAGTCATTTTTTTGTTTATATTGTGGTATCACCCTAGGTAAGGGTAGAATGCTGCTCAAGGCTAGGAACTTACCTGCTTGGGACACACATTCATAGAGCTCAATCATGTCTCTCTTCATATAGTCCAGTGAGGTACACCTCAAATCATTCACACTAACATGATCTATGATGGAGTCATAGCTGTCCTTGTTATTGAGAGACTTGAGTGCACATGTAATCTGATGGATCCTGGCACCTGATAGACAGCTGACAGTAACCTTCTCCTTGTCCAGCCAGGTGAGTGGGATATCTGTGTGGAGTTACCTATGACTAACAAATCTGGTTTAGATGTGCTTTGCCCTCGGGGCCTATTTGAGAGACACTGATGCTTGTGTTTTTATGTGTATTGAATGCTATAGGTGCTGTATTAGGTGTATCAAGTTTGTGTTTTAAAGGTCTCTGGTGTGTGTTTAGGTAGGTTTCTGGTGAGTACCTCTGCTTATGATGGTTAATGCGTTGAGTGCATGGTTTGCTCTGGATGTGTAGTATGTGAGCTGTCAACCTATTCAGTGTTACTGTCCTGTGATGAAGAGAGCAAGAATTACAGATTGTTGGTGTAGCTGTATCTTTCACATATTGCCCTTGGGTGATTTAGGTGTAGAGAGTTGTCAATCTACGTAAGGAAGTTGCTACACCGCCTTAGGATACCCATGTCAATCAAGCTGGTAGAAGAAATGCTAGGTTAAATCCTGTTTTCACAGTGGAGGAAGAAAATGGAGGGTCGTGGTATAACTGGGTGCTGTAAATGTGGTCTATACTAATGGGGTGCTCCATAAAGAGTCTATACTAGCGGGGGTTCTATAAATGGCATGGGACTATTGTAGATTTTATGGTTTTGGGACTGTTTAAGGGGCAAAAGTGCAGCTGAGGTGCTCTCTGAGCAGCTAAGCACAATTTAAGGACTTCTCAGCCAGGTCACAGGCAGCTACAAAGGGAAGATGTATCTACTGTGAGATGGTGCACAGATGTGCACTACATGTAAACAGATGAATGCAGCAGAGCAGTGGCTGGTCGTCTAAGTCTGTGGAGCTGTGTTGAAACAAGAGCAAATGCAGGGCTTATGTAGCAACAGTGAGCAAACTGGATTAAACAATTTAACCAGTAAAAAAGCTCAAAACTGAGACCTGTGCTGCAAATCATCAGTCAGATGAGTCCTAACTGCACTCTCTTGCCACAAGGATGCAGCGAGCCCTTTCCAATGAAATATAGCCTGGTTTAGTGCTCAGTTTAACAAACAGAACCAGATTCAGCAGGTCTGAATCTAGTCTGTGCTACAGCAGACAAAAAGTGCAGCACATCAGCAAGAGCACTTAAAAAAAAAATCAGCAATATAGCAAAAATATAGTTTAAAAGTGCAATATACAGTATAAAATTGTACTTATGGTTAGCAGAATGCAACAGATTCCTTGGATTGCACAGATGATTATTACTGCAGAGCAGTGGAATTCTGGTCTTACATTTTTCCCTTTAAATATGAAACCAGATAGGGATATATCTCTTTGGAGTGCAAAGGGGCTATAGTGATAGTAAGAGTGGGGTCCTAGACTTTTCTTAGATCACTCTCCCTTGCAGATAGCAGTAAAAGTAATGGAAAAAAGATATGATGATGGACAGCTACTGGAGATAACCAGAATACATATCTTCTAAAATAAAAGAAATGGTTAGAGGGCATACTACGACAAGATATGCATGAATGGAGGAGCAGAAATCTTGTGGACTGGCATAAGCATAAGAGGAGTAGTTTAGCAAGGATAGCTGAGCATATAAAGGGAATACGATGAAGTTGGTTTAAACTGCTTAATAAGGAAATTGATCTACTACAGAATAGTGGAAATATGTTATGTGAGGCAGACAGTAGATTAAAAGATTTAGAATATTACCTACAATTTTGGACTGCTGAGAGATTACTGATTTAAAAAAAAAAAAAAAAAGGGATTTGGCAGAAATGCACATCTTGATACAATGTAGAAATTATTTCATGTTTTCTGATAACCACCTAATTCTTCTACACAGTCAGTGGAGGCAAGGCTGCTGCAAATACCAAACCAGTAGATTTACTATGTCACCCCAATTGCATTGCAGGAGGTTCAGCACACCAGTGTGTGTGTTACATTTAATGTTCCTAACATGGCTGAAGAAGGCCTTGTGAGTGGCCATAGCCTGCAAGGCTATTCTGACCTCAGAGTTGTATTTGATGGGTTTAGTTAGACCTCTTTGTTTCTGTAAGAGAGCACTTGCCTGAAGAGAGTTGTTTTTCCAGATTTTGGCCATGAGCTTTTTCTTTTATTATGTACCCAGTTTAGGTGAGGATTTTACCAGTGGTGGTTGTTTTTAGTATTTGTGTTAGGTTTACATCTGGTAGGTATTGCAGACAGTATGCAGCCATTCACACGTTTGTAGAGAGAGACTGTGAATAATCCTGCATAGGTAGCTGTGCTCTCAGGATTAGCAGGAGCCATGATTTTTCTTAGACTGTCACTTAATAGCATGCTGTTTGTCAAAGAAGAGTTCCTAAATGCTATTGGTTTAGCTGGGTTTTCTGGGTTGATTTTTACTTCAAAGGAGACAGATTTGTGATCTAATCTCACTATTTAAGATTTGACAAAGGGGAGGGATGGGGATGCAATGCTGTCCCATGTATGTAAGTACTAGATCCAGTAAGTTTAATCTTTTGGTTGGAGTGTGCACTGTCTTTTCTAGTGTGATTATGTTAACAAAGTCCAGGAAGCACTGTGCCTGTAACTTTGAGGCAGGGTAGGTATCCTAGTCTATTGAGGCTTAGTTAAAGTCACCTATGAGTAGGGTGTTTGATTCAATGGTGAACATCGTTAGTAGGTGTACATAAGAGTCTTGAGACTCTAGGGACATAGATGGTGGCCAGTACCTAGCCATGATAAGGTGAGGGACCTCATCCACTGTGATTTTACATGGATGAGCTCCATGGTATCTTCCTGTATGTTTGTTAATATTGATCAAGACATCTCCACCTTTGATCCCAGTCTTCACCATTGCTGGTCTAAATGTCTGACTTGTACTGAAGCATTGTATTGCCAGAGTACTTATTATGACTTTAAATCAACCAACTCATCATGGCCGATATCTGTATGTCCTCCAAAGTGAAGAGGGCTGGAAGAGTGTAGAGTTTTTTGTTTAGGCTCCTAGCACTGAGCAGTAATACCTTAAATTTGCTTGAAGACTTTATCTCTATGTTGGTAATTTGGCCTTGTTGGTGTTGTTTACAAATGCTCTAAGGAGCATGGTATGTTGGCCATGTCCCCCCACACTGATGCATGTTATATTCCCCTATCATGACATTAAATACTAAGCCAATTATTAAAATCAATCATTTTATGTTCGTACTGTGGCATCTTCCTCGGTGAAGGTAGAATGCTGCTCAGTACAAGGCTGGTACCTGTCTTTGACACATACTCCAAGAGACCCATTATGTCCCTTTTTTATTTAGTTCAGTGGGGTATATCTCAGGTCATTTACACCCACATGGACTATGATAGAATCAAATTGGCACTGTGGATGCAGTGGATCATGATGCAACTTACGTTATTTTCTCCTTGTCCAACCTGGTGAATGGGGCGTCTTTGTGTCACATAGTGGAGTCCCCAGTGACTAGAGTAATGGGTAAAGTATATGTTTGTCTTATGGCTTTAGTCTTGGGGGACCATTGGCTGTAGGCTTATGGTGAGATATTTGGTGTCTATTTTGGTGTGTGATTTAGTGATTACTGAGGAACAGTGATGCTGATAGGTGGCTTTGGAGATCTTTGAGATTTCAAAAGGTTTCTTTTAAACAGCATAGTGTGTGTGTATGTGTGTGTCTGTCTGTCTCTTGTCTGTGCAATGAGGGGTGCATTGTGGGTATTCTTGACAATGAGATTTGTTCCTCAAGAAAGTTGGGTATTTACATCTTTCACATACTGTGTTACTTTCTTTATGATTAACCCGTTGTTTAATAACATGAGACAACTGCTGCATTACCTTAGTATGTCCAAATCTACCCTACAGCTGGCCAAAGAGACATTAGAAAATTGCATATACATATTGTCCAATCCTGTATCAGAGTGGGCTTTTTTGCATTAAGGATTGGGTTTAACAGGTGGTGGCCTAGGGTAGTCTCTTTGGTTAAGGTCAAGATGTTACATAGTGCTAGGATATGGTAGTAGTAGTAAATGCAGAATCTGTCTGATCTAAGCTTAATTCGATGCAACATCATGCTGTTTAATCTTTTTTTTTTTTTTTAATCATCTGTCAGTGATAGAAAAATACCACAGGATGTGAAGAATAAAGCATTGTTAGATCCATATTATTACAGAATTGCAAACTTGACAGATATTGTACTACAGAGGGCACATAAATGTGGTTAGTGTGTACCACAAAAATTGATACAGAAAAATATCAATTTTATATGTTCAGCTCAAGTCTTTTCATTTGTTTTTGCATTAGATATACAACTCCTCCTGAGCTCATGCAGGAGGCCTAGATATTCAATTTCTTGGTTACTACACTTCTTGCAGGATTGTTTTGCACTGGTAAGCTCTTCCTGATTTGAAATAACTTATGGAGGAGTACCAAAAATCTTCTTAGCCTTCCTTGACTCAGAATTAAAGAAATGCTCAGGCTTTATGCTATATATTTTCATCCATCTTGATAGGTAGAATGCAAATTATATGATAAGGGATGCAAATGCATTCTGCTTTAAGAGTTAATGCAAGCATCGCTGGGCATTTACTGACACTGTTGCTATTAGCAGCAGTACTGCATAGTGTCATCAGTACTGTATAGTGTCATCAACATTCATTTTGTGGCAAAATAATGGGTTACAGGCTTAGGTAGGAGATGAGAGCAGTGCCTTAAAATGTACATGTTGTGGAGTTAGTATTTACTGCTTAGGTAAGATGTCTTTGTGATTTATCAGATGAGAAGCTTTCCTTTTACGTTGATTGCAAAAAAAGCAGATTTTGCCAGTGCATGTTACATCTGTATTTGTTTAGATCCATAAGTAGTGACAACTGGTAAATAAAATTATTTTTTCAGATATTCCGTGTCGTATTTATCTAGAAACTAAGAGAGCATACACACTCAAAGCTGGTACATGGAAGAATATGCTCAAGTATTTATTTTCAGACAGACACAACAGCAGCGAATAAGAATTTTTAAGCATCCTTCTCAAAAAAGCCTTTGTTTTTCACATGAGAGGAGCACCAATATGTTTTTGTTACTCTAACATGGTTGTCTCATGTGTTGCAATAAGGCAGGAGGATCTGCAAGAGATGTATAACAAATGCTGTTGCCTTGTGTGAATACATCTTATAGTGTTGCCACAAACAACACATCAGTAGACAGAAGTGGAGAGTCCACTGTCCACAATTATCAGCTTTGCTACAAAACACAGTTTAGGATTTTGATCTTGATAGCTGATTGCTTTGTATTAATTTTGTCTCACTCTAATCTAATTCTTCTCACCAGTTTGTGTAACACAGCTTTGAAACTAGTAGTAAAATGGATAATCATCAAAGGAACTATCATTACAAGTAAATAATCCAAGAAAAAATAAGGTTAGCACATTGCAGTAGAATTTTCTAGAAAGTGACTGGAGGTGTTTTTATACTGATAGATTATACTGACTTACCTACTAAAGCATATATATATATATATATATATATATATATATATATATATATATATATATATGGATCTACCTGACTACATCGACAGTTCACAACACCGACAACGACTTCACCGACACCACATAATCGACATTTCACAAACACGACACCTCATACACTCAACACATCATAGCAACAAACAAAACAAATCCCCTGTCCAAAACCCACACACACAACACAAGCACACCAAAATCCTTACAAACCAACACTAACCCTTACATACACAACTATCTACAACCCTAACCGAAACCCTAACCCTAAGGTCCGTCACTATCGCACACTCACCTAACCCGCGCCCTAACCCTAACTCACTTAACCCACCCCAACCCAAAAATATCACTACTGCACCCTTACCTAACCCGCGCCCTAACCCTAACTCACTTATCCCACCCCTATCCCTACAGACCGTCAACATCGCACACTTACCTTACTCGAACCCTTACCTAACCCGTGCCCTAACCCTAACTCACTTATCCCACCCCTATCCCTACAGACCATCAACATCGCACACTTACCTTACTCGCACCCTAACGACCATCACTCCCCCATACTTACACATCCTTTCCCCATCTCAGTGTTCTCAGCGTCGGTGTTTTCCTCCGTCAGTCTTCTGACTTGTCGATCTTCTGAGTCGTTGTCGGTGTTGTGAACTGTTGATGTAGTCAGATAGATCCAGATATATATATATATATATATATATATATATATATATATATATATATACACACACATATATATATATAGAAAACTGAGGGAATTATATTTTAGCTAGTAAGTCTTCCATTAATATGCCCATCTTAGTTTACAGATTATCTTCTTCTTCGTTTGGCTTTTCCCAGTTAGGGGTCACCACAGCGGATCACCTTTCAGCTCATGATTGGCAGTGGAGTTTTACAGTGTCGAGTTGCCAGCTTTGCACAGAAGGCGCACACACACTCATGCCTAGGGCCAATTCAGAGTGTCCAATCCACCTACAGCATGTCTTTAGGATGTGGGAGGAAACTGGAGCACCCGGAGGAAACCCACATGACTACAGGGAGGACATGCAAACTCCGCACAGAAGACACCTCAGCTGAGAATCAAACCGGAGAGCCTCTTGCTGTGAAGTAGGCAATGCTAACCACTGCACCACCATGGCCGCCCTATCTTAGTTTACAGATTATACTGATTACTAAATGATCAAACAGTGCCAGATTGCTTTAAGAACAAAAATGCAGGTACACGTTAATTGTGTTTCATTACCTCCTAGTTTTGCATCTACCTTTATTGCCATGTTTCCCATTTTTGAACTAGCATAGACCACTGCTGAATCCCTCCTGCTTCTCTTTGATTTGTCTTCTTTCCTCAGTGACGTGTTTATAGAATGCTCATTACAAAATAAGTACTCATTTCAAAATTAATTCTTTAAGAAAGAAACTGGGACCTGCAATCAATTACTTGGGGAATACATGCAATCCTACAATACTACACACAAACATTGGAATTTCCAACCTTTACCACATCAGTGGCAAGTTTGAAATGGAAAAAACATGCACTTGCCACAGCAATTTCTAAATTATGCCTGGGACTAGTGTACCCATAAGACTCCCCTTCTATACTCGGATAAGAAAAAGAAAAAAAAGAGCAAATGAAAATAAACTATGTCATGCACAGCAACTGAGGTGCCAGCATCATTCAGAGGAGGTACTGTGTATGTCACTGCAAGAAATATATCCTCAGCATGTCTGAACATGGAGAATGGATAACAAAACAGCATTAAAAAAAAAAAAAAAACAGGCTACGTGATTCTTTTCTTAATAAGCCTCAGTTTACTACAGTGGGCTCCGATGTAGGTGAGCTATGTATTTTACTGGCTGCATGATTCCCTTCTTAATAGCCCTCATTTTACTACAGTTGGCCCCGATGTAGGTGAGTTATATTTTATTGGAGTGATAACTTCAGTTTGGTCCACTAGGTTGCACTTTCATAACAAAGTAATGCACTCTTCATAAGTAAAGCATGACTTACTTTCTGCTATTGTTTAACTCCATTTACAAAATTGGAAAAAAAAACGTACATGAGTAACCAGATTGGAGAATGAATATTCTCCAACAGGGTGTTAATGTGCAGGTAAAGACTGGTTAAAATCAAGGGTGACTCTTCACAGTAGCATAATAAGCTGTAGTGAAGTAGGGACTGAAAAAATGCAAACTAGCAACATTTTTTATGGTCACTTAATGCTTTTAGCAAACATATAATAAAAACAAATTCATGTTAAAAAAAATAACTGCAACAGCAGTTAGAGTGAGTTGACATTTTACTTAAACCCTGATGAGATCTCACCAACATCATAGTCAACAATACTAACATGATTTCTAGGAAAGTGATATCACACCTTCTGCTTTATGGCCAAGAAGCAGTCCATCTGCCTTCTAGATATGCTGTCATTCTGTAACTAGTTGTTGCATCTGTTTATAAGTGACTTTGATGAAACCCCCCAGCCAGTCTGCCACAGAGTGAATCCATTAAGGCAGAACCACCAGAAGTGCAGGTCTTCCTTGGTTCAGCTGTTGACAGGGACAGTCTGATGCATTTACCAACCACTTGTTAAAAGGTTAACCTATGATTTAACAAAGCTCCAACCTGGGGCTGCTGTCTGGTGGACAAACATAAGAAGTCCTTATGGATCCATCACCTGCCAAAAATCTGACTTTCTTTAAGCTCAGTAGAGTTTAATCAAAACTTTGTCCCAGTCATAACAATCTCAGGGCCCAAAAATGTGATATGTTAGCTAGGCCTTTCTATTGGGTCATTATGTCACCAGGGGAGCACCCAGTTTTTGACAGTCTAATCCCTGGCCATGTGCTCCTTTTCGTCTTTGAAGAGGAAACAGTTTTAGCTGACTGATGGGGAGCCTTCCATTGCCAACTCCATTTGAGGAAAGTGTTGAAAGTTTTAAAAATTGGAACAAGATAAAGCAACCCATCCGCATTGCTTTGTTGAAATAAATTGCCTTTGAAAATGGATACAGAAGTGGGGCCAGTCTTCTACTCAAATAGATATGAGCCTGAGTAGATTCTATATTTAACTTCCCCAACCATGGAGCCGAAAATGTTTTGATGACCGAAGCTGCTTCATACAGTGAAGCAAACTCTACCCTGGACTTCTCTCTGTTAATGTAATATTTCAGTAATGTCCCATAAGGGAATGACAGCTAATGAATAAGGCAAAACTCTCCTTCTTTTTTTGGGTACAGGAGCCATCCTGCTTGCTGCCATCTCTTTGTTAAGGATTCTCAAAACTGACTCCTCTATCCGAATGACAAACCTCAAATTCTAGGTAACTTTATTATTCAGAGAGACCTCAGTTTAAAAGCAAAATCTGATGTAAAACTTTGTAAAAGAAAAAATAATTCCCCTTCATTTGTGTGTTCAAGCCCTAATTCTGTCCATTCTATCTACCATGCAAGCTTGATTGTCTGCCCACATATAAGGACTGTAATCACTCTAAACAGGAGTGTTACCAGAAACACACACAATTATACTACCAGAAAAATTAAAATAGACCACATAACATTTAACTAATTCCATCATGGCCCATTAGAAGGTTTAAGACATTAAACAAACAAAATAAAATCTATTATTTGAAACAACTACATGATGTCCAGTAAAGCATGATCCAAACGTCAAGGTAGGAGGGAATTCACTGTACTGTCCCTGCCAAGTAGGAGTGTTTATGTATGACAGCATCTCTCCAAAGGCTATTAAAGAAAAGTTGTTAACCAAATCCTGCTGAACGACTGAGCAGATGACTGGAAAGTGTAGTTAACTATGAAAGTGGAGCCTTTCCATTCAATTCAATAAATAGGATCCTGTCGGTTTGCCTAAAATTTGCTGTTCAAAATTCATGTACAGGTTCCATGCTGTGAATAATTCTTCTCAAAGTGGTTGAGAATGTGATCTGTGCTCTTCTACTGGGGTAAAATACTAGCACTATGGAGCTTTGGTGCCATAGAGAATTTATGACTGATTATTGCATGATGAGCAACAGAAGACTTCAACGAATGTTTCTTTTATGCTGCTTTTATTAAGTGAGTTTAAATAAGTCAACAAATAATGGATTTAAATGTAAAATAAAATATTATCAACCTTAAAAACCAAATCAGTGGCATAAGGTATTGTTAAAAACTTAAAAAAGTGTATTGTGTGTGCATGTGAAGATTAAAATGATAATATATTAAGAACATTTTATTCAACTACAGACATCATATGTAAAAAAAGGTTGTATAGAGATCTGTTAATTTAAACTTGGTTCCTAAAATTCATGGAGGTTAAGTTGCCACTTAACCTCTTTTGCCTCTAATTTTACATTTGCATCACATTATTAGGCCTTATCTGGTCTAAAATACCCAACTGAAATTTCTTAACATTTGTGCATATTCTGGAATGATTAAAACATGAATTATTCTCAGTTTTTCCCATTTCATTAACGTGTTCATATATACGTCTACACGGGTCTACCTGACAACGCTGAAAGCTGACAACGCAGACGATGAGAAGACCGACACCAGAAGATCGAAAACTAAGATGACCGATGGATGAAAACCCCAACGCTGAGAACACCGACATGTGAAAAGGCTGTGTATGCGGTAGTGACGGACATTAGGGTTAGGGTGCGAGTAAGGTAAGTGTGCGATATTGACGGACTCTAGGGATAGAGGTGGGTTAAGTAAGTTAGGGTTAGGGTGCGGGTTAGGTGAGTGTGTGATAGTGACAGTCTTTAGGGTTAGGGGCAGGTTAAGTGAGTTAGGGTGCAGGTTAGGTGAGTGTGCGATAGTGACGGACCTTAGGGTTAGGGTTTGGGTTAAGGTTGTAGATCGTTGTGTATGTAAGGTTTAGTGTGGGTCTGTAAGGATTTTGGTGTGCTTGTGTTGTGTGTGTGCTTTTTGGAAAGGGGATTTGTTTTGTTTGTTGAATGTCGGGATTGTGGTGTGTCGGGCATGTGAGGTTTCGTGTTTGTGAACTTTCGGTTATGTGATGTCAGTGATTTTGTTGTCGGCGTTGTAGTGCGTTGGTGTTGTCAGGTAGATCCGTCTACACAGGCACCTCTCAGTTTTGCCCACATAGGCAGATGGGCAGCTTGATCACTTAGCAAGATAGATAACACCATTAGACTGACAATTGCCTTTACTAATTTATACAAAAGAGTGTGCATCGTTTTCTAAACTTGAAGTTTTGACCTATAAAATATAGGGAGATCGTGCACAAGATCCATATCTAGATGCCCCATCTTTGTGAGTACCATGACATCCTGATGCCCACTCAAACCATTCTTTTAAGTTATGACCGGTTTTGTAAATAGATCATGGTTCAGGCTCCAATAGTTGATAAATACCAGGGTTAGCTCTCCAAATATTCCAATTCCTTTTTATAATATTGCTAATATCACTCTCTTGAAGACAATATTGTAACACAAGTGCCCTCTTTTAATGATTCCCTGTTTTGGCATCTCTTTCTGATGTTAACCAATTTCCTTAAAAAGAGTTTGTACTGCAGGCCCCTTTAGGACTGGACATAATTACAGATGTCATACAGCAGTCGTGTGGGTTACCCACTGGCAATATACATGCCTACTACCACATCTAATTCTCTGGAAATGTCTTCTGGGTTTGATGTCATCTGAGCTATACAAATGCGTTGGCCCTTAACCAAACTTTTATTTTGGCAAATGGGATGACAGCTAGTAAAATCAAGGTAGGAATTACTAAAGGTGGGCTTCCTAAAAACTTGGGACCACTCCTGACAGCTCCCCTTTTTCTACCTTTCCTTGCTTTTGCATGGTAACCCTGCCAGAATTTGCAATTTCTTGTCCATTTAAGTGCATTGCTTGCAAAGTTATGACATTAACATCACTTTTTATAATATCATGAAATATTTTTTGTTTCTTCCCTTTATCTAATAACTCATTTATTTTCCAAGATAAATGTCTTATGATGTTAATTGTTGATATCTTTTCTATATTCATTTTGAGAAGGTCTTTTTTTCCCCCTCCAAATATAAATTCTGGCATGTTCAGATAGCTATATTTCTTGTATCTTCCATGCTGTATTATTCAATTGTGCATACTTATGTTATATAATCAAGGCAGCCCTTTTGAACAGCACACAATTATTTAAAGCCCACTTCAGCACACACACACACAAATAACTGGATGAGCACAACACAAAACAAGCTAGCATTGCAGAGGTGCAAGAACCAGTAAACACCACCAATGGAACTAGGAGAAACTTTAATAAACTATGAAAAATAAAACATACATATGCATAAAATGCTTGACTTAATCACCACATTTTCTGTCCCAGATGCTGGGATTTCTTCAGATAAATCCACTCCAAAACAACCAACTTAAATACCTATAAGATTGCTATTAAAAACAAATAATAATAATATAATTGTAGAATTATAAACATCACTGGTTAAACTCAGTGCGACTAAGAATGCCCTGCAAACTATTTTATATAATGCATGGTTCCCATATATCTACATACTTCTAGTGGACTCCTTATTAACATCATATTAGGAAAAATGTAACTAATATTTATAATATGCAAATTAAATGCAAACATATACACAAACGTATAGATAAATAATATCTCAGTGTAAGAAATGTAATGAACGTAGAAAACCACATTTTATCCTGTGCTACTTTCTAGTCGCCATTTTATGTAAATATACCTACAGTATTAAAAATTACAGAACTTCTCAAAAAATTTGTCTTAAAAACTAACTCTAAAATGCTCTAAAATGTTATGAAATATTATAAAATACTATTTAAAACCACTCAGTCTGTGTGACCTTTACCCTATCATAATTCTTATTTAAATCTGTGTAAAGTATACTTAGTTAATATATCATTAATTTAAGTCTCTATTATATGCAATGATAACCTAGCTGCTCTCAACTTTAGCACAGGTACCAGAGAAATAATTTCATTTAAACCAGGGGTCTCATTATCCTGCAAAACCAACTGCCAATATATTTTCCTGTACTCTTCTTTTCTTACCAAAGCCCACCTCTTAAATCCTGTGGCACCATCTTGAGCATAAAAAATAAAAACGCAGCATCTTTGCAACTTATAGTATGTTTGTACAAGGCATTATTAATGTGCTTAGTTTTAATATCATAATGCTGTTCATATATCTTCTGCTTTAGGGCCCTTTTTGTTTTTTCCATGTAGAAGGCCCTACATACTACAAAGTGGATGAGAACAATCCCAACTCGCTGTACCATTTTAAACCATGTAATAGCATCTAGCAATGCTTTTTCCCCTTGCTGGTCTTCTAAATAACTGCTCTCTCCGCTGAGCTCGGCTTAACAACTTACTGGCCATGTGAATATTTCCCCTATGTGTTCCTTTTCTGGCTCCATCGCTGTCACCTGGTAAATGTTAAAGGACTAAGTTTGGACAGTGTTTTTTTAGAGATTAATTACTCAAGGGATGATCCCATGCTCTAATTCTGTATTCAGTAAGAGTCTATTTTCCATTAACTATTTTATTTTCAAATCTGTCCCTTCTTTTATAAAAACGCCTGATCAACCAATCTTCATGACATAGACTAGTGTTTTTTTTTTAACATCTTATTATCCAAATTCCAAATGCAAAGCATTGCAATAAAGGATATCATCTTTAACATGCCTCCCAGTGAGACTAGTCAATGGTTTGGTCATCTGGATATCTTCCTGTTCTAGGAGTCAACATTCATTATCTGCAACCTCACACAGTAAGTTAACAAATTCATTTTAAGAGTCACTAACCCATGTAAAAAATGTCATTCTAGTAAACAAAGTCATTGAGATAAGTTGAGAAAAAACAATTGCTACTTAAATCTCTGCATCTTTGCTCATTATTTACCATGACTATTCCAAATGTTCAGTTCCATCCACCTGGAGCACTTCATTCTTGGACTTGAGCAGTGACTCTCTAATGTTTTTGGAGAACTGTTCATCTCCCTTTTGTTTGATCTCCATTTTCCACCTGAAAACTGCAAAGTGCTTAAGTGGACATCTCTCTTGTAGTGTTTTACTGCTTGGCACAGATGTCTGTTTCACACTTCCATCTAAACCCTGGTCATCATTCAGGCCCACAGTTTGCTTGTTTCTTGTCAGTTCAGCCTTGACCTTTTCCGGATTGCTAAATGACATAGTCTCCTGGGAAAAACTATCTTTAAAGCAGAGGGGTACACAAGCCTGAAATGCAAGCCCAGCTGGTGGCATTTTTTAAGGAGTGAAACAGCTTATTCTTAAGCTGGTAGGAAGAGAAAAATCATCATCCACAAAAACTCTTTACTGATCTACCATCAGGGATTTCCTCTTCTGCAATAATTTACCAAGAATCAGTCCCTTTAGGTGGTAATTCTGCACTTAGACAAGGATTGATCTGAATAATCTAGTATCTGAGCTATTAATGTTGACATTTATATATTAATTGAAGTAGTTTATTTCAAATCATTTTAAACATGATACATTGGAAATGTTCCATGAAGTACATAAACACAAGCTGTGAGAAAATCAACCAATATGCTTCTGTAAAGTAATAGTAAATTGGCTAACCCAATTAAAAACATACAGACACAGTGAACAAGAGAGGTTCAGATTGACACTGAAAAGAAGTCAGAGCTGAGCCTTAGATCTTGTAATTATTTGGCATATTTCAATAGCATGGAACCATGAAGTGTACCCCTAATAAGAACCAAATAATTATGGTGCATATTTGGATTTGTTTAAGGTAGTCACAATTGCAACTAACAGTTGGGCTTACAATAGAAAGAAATAAGTAAATAACATAAAGCAATGACCATTTCTATGCAGAGCACTCTTCCTGTTATACAATTTTCTTTTATGTTTTGATTGAAGACTAGAACAGTGGCACGTGTTTATATACTATGTGCTGAAGGGCGAATGTTGCAGACTATTGACTTTACTAATTCTGCTGAGATGAGTTGCTTCCTGTAATGATAGAACAGAAGCATGCCAGCAAATAAGGCTGTTCTTTAAAAATGATTGGAGAAGAGATAAGAAATTGACCTTAAATTTATAGATGCTCAAAATATTCTCCAGGGCTTAATGTCACAGAAAAAGAGAAAAAGCAACCCATCTATGAATTTCATCTAGCTGTATATCCATTTCAATGAACATGCTTTAGTTCGTTTAAAAAAAAATATATTGAATTCCTGTTAAAATGTCAGGCCCATTAAGGGCGAACATATGATATGTGGCTATTGATTTTCCCTATCTTAGTTTTCAGTTCTCAGGTTTTTCATCTTTCAATTATTCCATAAATAATGCCCTGAGTGGCGGACACTGAAAATTCATAGGCAAACTTTTCATGTTTGACTATCTTTACAAATAACTGTAATTACCTTATTTATTTTCTGGGAATTTTTTTTCCAAAAACAAATCTATTTATGGTTAGATTTCAAGCATTTGTTTTCCTGCAGTTTGTCAGTAATAGACTATAGCTACTTACAGTATGAAATATCAAAACTGATTCAGAATCAAAGGGAATACATTTTCTTTTTTTTTTCCAGCAGATGATGTTTTTTTCTTTGTGTCAAGGGAAAGTAATGATTTGATCTTATGCCTGCTAATGGCAAAGTATGGGTGATCCTGTCAAACAAAAGTAACCTTTAATATAATGGCAAGCAGGTTTAATGGAAGTGTCGAGGATGCATACTGTTTTGCAATTCATTTCAGCCTATAGCTTTTAGCAAGATCACTATGTCATTTAGATTATGAGCAGGATCATTACATTGTGTGGATTATGCAGAATTGGTTACGTAAAAGGCTATTGACATTTCTATTCCAGTTGTGCATACCTTGTTACAAAAATCCTGCACTGCCGAAATACTTTTTGTATAGCAGAATGTGGAATGTCTAGGTTTTTCTGTAGAAATAATTCCTGCACAGATTGTGATATGCAAAAGGAACAAATAACCTCATAACCGATCTGCAACTACATTTGCATTTTAAACAATAGGTAACTATTAGACAAACAGTGGGCTATTTTAAGCCTAGCCAATGACCCATTTTCAACATTTCCTAAAGCTTCAAGCAAGATAGCGCAAAATATACAGAGTTAAAAATGGAGATTGCCTATCCAGTTATCTAAGTTTGCCCTGAAGATGGCAAGGGTGCTACTCTGCTTGACATATAGTGGAAGCTTGCTCCAGAGGTGAGAGTTACTTTGAGGTATAAATCTAGCATGCCAGTGTACCTTATTTGTTGATATGGTTTAGTTCCCTTAACCAGGTACTTTAGGTTATATCTGTTCTGCAAAGGAGTTGGAGGTCAAAGAGGATTAGCTCTTTTGTTGCACAAAAGACTGGACAGAAATCTCCACAGAGGAGTCTATAAGAAACTGAGCACAGAGAGGGCTACCATTTTGTTCTTATGGCAAAGAGTTTTGAGACCGCTGATCTTTAGATATTAATTTTTCGGGTCTCTCCAGCTGAATGATATGTTAAGGTATTTTTAAAATCAACTTGGACAGTTATTCAAAAACAATCTTTCTAATAATATTGGCAAGGTAGGCATTACTGCCTGTGACTGAAATATCTGTAAGTATGTATGTATGTTTAGAAAAATTCATGACAAGACAGGCATATTCAGTAGTGTGTTGGGGGGAAGGGGATATAGATGAGATGTATTTGCAAATTAGATGCACTAGATTGTAAACTTTCCAAACTGCTGCACAAACATTATGGTTAAAAGATAAAGAATAATCAATGAGGGCTTATGTCCATTATATCAGTGTCTGGAGGGGTCTGAAATCTATATGGAATGTGAAAATGTTTTATTTACCATAATGAACTATACTACATTTTACACACTTAATGTAAGACCTTTGTCTGCACCATTTGGTAACATGGTGTAAACCACTTTGGAGTAATTGTGAGTCCATGCAAAAGCAAGTAACATCCAGTTTGCAGTCATCTCCAAACTTAGATTGCTATAGGTCAAATGTTTTGGCCTGACAGACTGAAAAATGCACACAAAATAGAAGAAGGCCAAACATGGAGTCCTTTGGAACACTACTGATAACTTATATGTAGTGGCACCTGAGACCCGAACCATAGGGGTTCTATAACACAGTTAGGAAGCTTTCAACTGCCCAACACTAGATTTATATTGAAAGTCACAAATCTGTCAGTAAGATAACTGCATTCTCAATAATCTCAGGGAGCTTTGCCGGCTACAGATTTACTGTTTGCATTGGATAACCATTATCCACTGCTTCACTTACTTTTCGGTGTATGTTTTAACTTCTGGACTCACTTAAGGAAATAATTATTGCTATTTCTGGACTTGGGGTCTATTAAAGCTCATACCCAGCTTTCAGGTTCATAATGGTTCACCTAAATACTTTACTAGTTTGCTCTGAAGGTAGACAGAATGGGTCCTCTCATAAGTATTTAGTAATTTCTTTCTTCTGTTATATAATAAATACAACTGTTTAAGGATGAAATACAAGTCTGTGGTATTGGCAATTACTTTATCAGTGTAATCCATCAAAGGTGGATTAACGTAACATTTATTTAGGTCATCAAGGAATTGAAGATGATGTGTTTTTCTGTGAAACCCCTAAATACATTAGATGCTGGAAGGGAAATATTACCAACTTTAGAGGAAAAGATTGTTGATTTGGGGTCTGAATTTGAGAGAGGATGATACATAAGGAGATCTACAAGAAGTAGATATATCTGTGAGGACATGGTCAAAGAATACTGGGATTCCCTAGTAGGATGATTAACTATTTGTAAACCAGAGTTAACTTATATAATGCCAAGAAAGCACTAAAGCTTAGCAGTATAGGTCAGCCAGTTTATTGATGGATATCTGAAGTCCACCAGTCGAAAGCTGATGTATTTTATAGGAATTTCTCCAAGGTATTAAAAGCTAACATGCTCAGAGAGGGACATAGAGGATGCTCTTATAGCTAGCTATGACATGGTAATTACTTTTATGTAAATAGTGATTTGGACAACTAGGAGTTCAAGTCTGGTGTGCAGAAGAAACTTTTGTGAAGTGATGCTATATCTGAAAAATAGTACTACACCCTGGGCTAACATTTTGTTCTTATGGCAAAGATTTTTGAGACCGCTGATCTGTAGATATGAATTTTTCGGGTCTCTCCAGATGAATGATGTGTTAAGGTATTTTTAAAATCAACTTGGACAGTTATTCAGAAACAATCTTTCTAATAATATTGGCAAGCTAGGCATTACTGCCTGTGACTGAAATATCTGTATGTATGTATGTTTAGAAAAATTCATGACAAGACAGGCATATTCAGTAGTGTGTTGGGGGGAAGGGAATATAGATGAGGTATATTTAAAAATTAGAATACACTTGGATTTGTGCGTCTGTTTTGTTATTCTTCTGGTTGTCATCTCCGAAAGGTAGCTTTTGCTTGATCTCATGAGGAGTGCAGATCGTAGAAACGAAAGCTGAATGTGGAGATCATGAAGTTGGAGATTGCTCAGAGGTGATCCGTGTCTCACGTACAAGGCAATTTCAGACCCTGCTCTACTAGAGATGCTCCATATCCGTTCCAAACACATTTGAAGATGTTTCTGTTGAGTTTTCAGGAGAGGAGTGGAAGATGCTGAGTGAACAGGAGAAAGACCTACACAGGGAGGTGATGGTGCAGAACTATGAGAACATGATATCAGTAGGATATAATATCCCGTTGCAGAGCTTGTGGTTACTACTTGGCAGAGCTGAGGATGTACCATCCATTGATAAAGAAAGAGCCAAGCTGTTGCAGAAAGAGAAGCTTCCTGATGGCACTATGACCACATCTAAGCATAGTGCTCCTCATCGCGTTGTCCCCTCCCTGCTGGCCTATCTCTCTTGGTTACCCAGAAGCTACAAGGCAGACCAGCTGTATTGGCACCCAGGAAGCACCCCTACCTCCACCTGAGTGACGGTTTATTGACTATTTACATTATTCTTTACTGGCTGTACGTCCACTTATTTGCCTATTTACCTTATGTGATGGTTTTGTCCTCCTGTGGACAGCACACACGTGGCACCAGCTAAGGTTGTCTTGTCCCTTACCTATTCTGCAGTGTAAAAGCTCCCCCTTTCATCTATCATTGCTTCTCCCTCTTGCCCCTGGTTGACCTGATTTCCCTCTGTTTGATATCTTTAATATAGCTGTAACACACATCTTATCTAGCCCCCACTGTTCTCTCACTGTCTGTACACTACCTCCCTGGCTGTTGCACTCCTTTCTCTCTTGTTACCTACATTTTAATTTTCACCAATTAACCGTATCTTTATACTCCTGCTTACTTACTTTTTAGTACCCCTCTCAGGGTCCCATTGCAAACTGTATACATCCTACACACACCCTGAGCCTGATTTATTCTTGTCTTTTACCTTCTCCTTTCCTTCTTTCTCTACCTAGCTCTCCCCAACTTCTACTTAAACTACATAGCTTAGGAAAACGTACTGTTCAGCTTCCTGCTAAGCTGATTGACTCACTCTCTTCTCTGACTGTTTCTGCCCGCTTTCCCTCCCTACCCCTTATCCCACCCACCCCACGCACTTTAGCCTTATACCTCACACACCACACCCCCTCTACATCTACACCTATCCAGACCTCCTACCATACTAGCAACTCCCTACCAATTATACCTCCCACTCTTACCCCTCCTATCTTCCCTCCCCACCCAAAGTTAAATACTTACTCTAACTTATCCCTCCAACCTTTCTTACTTATTATATTATCTGAATCTAATTCCTTGATTCTTCCTTTCCTTCTCTCCACAACATGTCCATCAAAGCTTACAAATCATCTTCAAATACCACTGTAACAGAAACAACTCTATTAAAGCTAACACTTCTACTGAGTATTTCTCTTGCCCTTACTCTACCATACTTCCTGACCTGGTATGAATCACACCTTAACTACCACCTTATCTACTCTCCTAAACATACAGCCTCTGACTTTGAAAGCCTAAACTTTACTCATGCAAATATTACATCTACCCCTAGCTACCTTCTAGCTAGATATCATAGGCTGTCTCATAATAAAACCCAGACTCTCTTGCTCAGGAAACTAAAATACTTACTGAACTCCTCTAACAAAGCTTACCTTGAATATCACCACTCCATCTTGGCAGATGGGGACATCCACCCAAACCCAGGACCCTTAGCCTCTATATCTGATGCTCTACCTGTTACACTAAACTCTTCCCTACTAATACCATCCTCTAATGCTAATACTCTACTTATAGGGCACCTTAATATACGAAGTGTCAATAACAAAATCACCCATCTCCACTCCCTTCTTGAACAACACTCCTTTGATATTCTCTGTTTAACTGAAACCTGGTTAAAACCCTTTACTACAGATAATGAAATCATTCCTCCAGGTTACAACATCCTAAGACACGACCGCAAAACTAAAAAAGGAGGAGGAGTGGCAATATTATTCAAAACTGAACTAAATGTAACATTAGTACCCTCTGAGAACCTAGATATTACCAAGACTGAACTTCTTATCTCAAAGCTTCAACTAAACCCTAAAAAATCCATCTATATTATCTGTATTTATCTACCTCCTGGAAATAACTCGTCTACCATAGAAAATATCCTCAGTTGGGCCACCTCCACCTACCCACAAGAAACCATAATACTTGGAGACCTTAACCTTGACTGGTCCTCGTTAAACACTAACAACCCAACCTCTCATATTAACCTCCATGGCTTCACACAGATAATAGACACCTCTACTAGGACTAACAAACTCAACAACAAAGAAAGTATTCTTGACTGGATTCTCGTTAACAAACCACTTCTAAAATATCAATCTGGAACTTTACCCGATGACTTTAGTGATCACAAACTTACCTACATTCTACGACAAAAAAACGCCGCTAACAATACTCCCACCTATAGGACTCTCCGAGATCTTAAACGTTTCAACCCCATTCAATTCAAAAGTGAACTAAATGCCTGCAACTGAATCCACTAAAGACACTTCCTCTTGAAGAAGCTGTCCTTTACTTTAATATCACATTCCTAACAATTCTAGATAATCATGCTCCAAAACGCTCCATCCGAATTAAATCTAAACCTGCCCCTTGGCTATCTAAAGATACAAGACAAAAAATGTTACTTAGAAACAAATCCTGGACGAAATGGTGAACTAGCAAATCTCCAACAGACCATCAGACATTTAGGCACCTAAGAAACATTACCAAAAAAGCTATCTTCTCTGATAAAAAAAGTTATTATAGTAATCTCCAGCAAGCAAATCACAATAACCCTCAAAAATTCTGGTCAACCCTAAATAAACTTCTTCACCCAGGACAGACTACCACTCCATCCCCTTCCGGGTCTGAAAAGTATTCCGCCCTTGATACAGCCAATACCTTCAACTCATTCTTTATTAATACTATTAACTCCTTGGCCTCTCATCTCTCTAGTGGCAACACTAATATCCCTGACCTTCCATCCCTCAAACTACCAACCTTTAGGCTACAACCCATCCCTACTTCCTTTATTCTTAAATGTATCCACAGACTCAAACCTTGCTCCCCCTCAGCTGACCAACTGCCATCTGAATTCCTTCAAAAAGCAGCCTCTGAAATAGCCTATCCTATATCCATTCTCATTAATAGAACTGTTAATGAAGAAACCATACCTGATATCTGGAAAATCTCTCACATTATACCCTTACATAAAGGAGGAAACTCCTATGACTATTCTAATTATAGACCCATAGCTCTCTTATCCCCACTAGCAAAGATCATGGAAAAATGTGTTCACCTTCAGTTAATGAACCACTTAATAAAAAACAACATTCTTACAAACTGTCAACATGGCTTTAGGCCTTTTCATAGCACAACCACCGCTCTCCTCTCCTTCACAGACTTTATTAACAAAATCGCAATAATAACATCCTATCTTCAGCTCTCTTTATTGACCTGTCCAAGGCCTTTGACATGGTCAACCACTCTCTCCTCTTAAAAATTCTCGAATCTCTTTCCTTAGAACCTAACGCTGTCCACTGGTTTAGTTCCTATCTCACTAACAGGAAACAGGCTGTCCTCTGGAATAAGGAACTCTCATCTCTTCTCCCAATCTCTCTCGGAGTCCCCAAGGCTCTATCCTTGGACCCCTTCTTTCTCCTCTTTATAAATGACCTACAAGTAGCTATTCCCCAGGCTACTTGTATACAATATGCTGATGATTCCACACTAATCTGCTCTGCTAAATCCATTTCTGAACTTCAAACAAATACTCAAGCTGTATTTTCAAAAGTTGAAACTTGGTTCTTAAATCGTTGCCTACTCCTAAACGCAAAAACCAAACTCTTACTCTTTAAGCCTACGACCAGATCCCCAACTTTAGATTTCACTATCTTATCTAACAATGGAACCATTATAACACCCGACCCTACTACCAAACTGTTAGGTGTCACAATTGACAACAATCTTACCTTTGACTGTCATATCAACAACACTATTAAATGTGTAAATAGGAAACTTGGCTCTCTCTATAGAATTAAGACTTTCTTAACCTCCCCAGCCAAAACTACTCTTGCCCACTCTCATCTCATTTCCACTCTTCTCACGCTTCTCCCATCTATACTAACCTCAAGAAAAACAATCTTTCCAAACTGTCTACTACCTACAATAACATAGCTAGATTTGTTACTGGGAAGCCTTTCAGAACTCACCACTGTCTGAATCTGCAGCAACTGAACTGGCTTGAACTGTCAAACATGTTACTTCTTTCCCAACTTACATTTGTCCAAAGAGCTTTCTACCAATCTCTTAACACACCTGTACTTTCTAACCTCTTAACCCCATACGCTAATCTAAACTCACTCCGCTCATCTAGCAAACTGCTAGTTACCCTAATCAAATCTAATAACCTAGCTGGTGACTCCTCTTCTCAAACTCCATCGGTAAACACTGGAACCAACTTCCTACCGAACTTACTTCCATTCCAACTACTTTTCTATTTAAACAAAAACTCAGAACGTACCTCAAAAGCCACTGGATGTGTCCCTGCTCTAATCCTGACTAAATGTTGTTTCCCCCCTTAACCCTCTTTTCTCCCTTCTGCTGTGCCTCCTCATTTCTCCCTTTAGCTCCTCCTCCCTACATACCTCTCTCATATTTCTCTCCTCCCTATTGACTATGACTCTTTCCTATAAACCTGTATTTCCTATCTCTCTCTCTATTGTTGTCTCTCTCTTCTCCTTGGTCTTCCTCTTTCTTTACCTGCTGTTAAACTTAAGCAAAAATGTTCAATATGATGTTTTTTTAGATTATCCAGATAGTTAAACTCCTTTCCTTTTGGTAACAATGTACATTTCTCTGCCTTTGGTATTTCAATTTTTTGCTCCTTGTTTTTTACACTATGTAATAATATTCTTTATGATCGCATTTAGATTGTTTAGACATTTTTAACTTCTACCCTTGTTTGGATAACAATATTCCTTGTCTAAGTCCTACCAGTCTGTAATCTGTTGTCTCTATATGTGGAGCTTTTCTCCCCGGGCCTCTACTGAAAATGGAAATATATCCAGCTAGACTAGCCCGATTAACAAATGTAAAATAAATAATAAATAAATAGATGCACTAGATTGTAAACTTTCCAAACTGCTGCACAAACATTATGGTTAAAAGATAAAGAATAATCAATGAGGGCTTATGTCCATTATATCAGTGTCTGGAGGGGTGTGAAATCTATATGGAATGTGAAAATGTTTTATTTACCATAATGAACTACACTACATTTTACACACTTAACGTGAGACCTTTGTCTGCACCATGTGGTAACATGGTGTAAACCACTTTGGAGTAATTGTGAGTCAGTGCAAAAGCAAGTAACAACACCCAGTTTGCAGTCATCTGCAAACTTCGATTGCTATAGGTCAAAAGTTTTGGCCTGACAGACTGAAAAATGCACACAAAATAGAAGGCCAAACATGGAGTCCTTTGGAACGCTACTGATAACTTACATGTAGTGGCACCTGAGACCCGAACCATATGGGTTCTATAACACAGTTAGGAAGCTTTCAACTGTCCAATACAGGATTTATATTGAAAGTTACAAATCTGTCAGTAAGATACCTGCATTCAGAATAATCTCAAGGAACTTTGCCAGCTACAGATTTACCGTTTGCACTGGATAACCATTATCCACTGCTTCACTTACTTTTTGGTGTATGTTTTAACTTCTGGACTCACTTAAGGAAATAATTATTGTTATTTCTGGTCTTGGGGTCTATTAAAGCTAATACCCAGCTTTCAGTTTCATAATGGTTCACCTAAATACTTTACTAGTTTGCTCTGAAGGTAGAGAGAATGGGCCCTCTCATAAGTATTTAGTAATTTCTTTCTTCTGTTATATAATAAATACAACTGTTTAAGGATGAAATACAAGTCTGTGGCATTGGCAATTACTTTATCAATGTAATCCATCAAAGGTGGATTAACGTAACATTTATTTAGGTCATCAAGGAATTGAAGATGATGTGTTTTTCTGTGAAACCCCTAAATACATTAGATGCTGGAAGGGAAATATTACCAACTTTAAAGGAAAAGATTGTTGATTTGGGGTCTGAATTTGAGAGAGGATGATACATAAGGAGATCTGCAAGAAGTAGATATATTTGTGAGGACATGGTCAAAGAATACTGGGATTCCCTAGTAGGATGATTATCTATTTGTAAAACAGAGTTAACTTTTATAATGCCAAGAAAGCACTAAAGCTTAGCAGTATAGGTCAGCCAGTTTATCGATGGATATCTGAAGTCCACCAGTCGAAAGCTGATGTATTTTATAGGAATTTCTCTAAGGTATTAAAAGCTAACATGCTCAGAGAGGGACATAGAGGATGCTCTTATAGCTAGCTATGACATGCTAATTACTTTTATGTAAATAGTGATTTGGACAACTAGGAATTCAAATCTGGTGTGCAGAAGAAACTTTTGTGAAGTGATGCTATATCTGAAAAATAGTACTACACCCTGCCCTTAAATTTCCAGTAGGTCTGAAGCTTTCATAAGCACTATACTAAAGAGTAGAAGATGTGCCTTCATTGATTTTAAACTATGTCTTTGTAAATGTACATGTATGAATGTATGGTTGCATTAATGTACATACAATGGTATTTTCCGTTGCAGAGTCAGATTCTCTTTCCATCCCTCACTATTAAATTATACTAATTTTACAACTAATACCTCAAAAAGGACATGTTATTTTATAATGCATAAAATCACAAAATCGTTGTCGTAATGTGAAATGTGTGGTCCCATAACCTAACAATGGCTTTATAACATTGATAATAGTATATGCTGCATTTCTATATGTCATGCTAATGGGTTGAACTGATGAAATTAAAGAAGGAAATTCCTCATCTGCACAAGTAAATGTTATTAAATAAACATAAAAGCATACGCATTCATTTTTTCTCGGATATAAACAAACTAAAACCACAAACACAGCGTAAATCAATTCTACATACCAAACAGGAAGTATTGTATTGCAAGCTGTTCTGATGACATAAACTTTTTACTTCTTGCAATGAAAGTGCTAAATCTTTTATTAAAATGTGGACTGTGGTTCACTTTTTCTTTTTCTATTTGTTTTATTTGAGATATATTTGAGGAAATAGTTATAATGACAACAACAAGATATTCTTTGAATTTGTCACCCTATCATTTATTCATCCCAAGCTCATTTTCAGTTGTATGTTCTGCCCTCCCATAAAAAAGTCAAACTTTACATGATTTGCAGATTTCTCTGCCTTTTCACATTCCCTTGTTCAGACCAAAATAATAATTGTATACTACTGATGCATATTATCTTTATAGTCTTGCTGACCTTTACTGTTTCGGTAAATCTGACTTTCCCTGAATTTCCTTGGGTTAGGTTGAAACTGGTCACTTGCGATCAGTTGTAACCTTGTAAACCTTGGTTGTCATATTTTAAATAAATAAGTAAAAGAAAATGTATTCCATACTCATCTGCTCAGACAGCAAAATACTGAAATTTCTATGGTTGTTTCTTATCTATGTCACCTGTGTAGTTACCATTCAGCTTCAGTGACTATCTGCCATGCCAATATTTCTCACTACTTAGAGCACAAATTATTTTTTTTTCCTAAACAATTCTCTGCATTTTAGGGCCACTAATGCAAACTGTGCTATAAATATTAAGCAGTGACAGAGAGAGTTTTGTTTTGTTTTTTCTTTTTTCCCTATAAATATATTCTGTGAGATGATATGTACGCAGCAGATGATAATAAAGGTTGTGACTGGTGCTCATTTTATCATATGGTCAGATATACTATGATCCATGAGAAAAGAGACTTGCATTCACCAGGAGTACATCAGCATCTATGGAATGTGTAGCCTCAAAGTGCCTGCACTAACTCAAGCAGTTTAGCTAAGGAAATTATTATCCTAAAGTAGTAAAAAAATTAAATTATGTATTATAAGCTGGAGGGGGAGGGTTGGAGTAAATAGATGATACTGAATAACTTTCATGGGGAACAGACTGTGTTATTCTGGACTGCTGTGTTGCCATAAATATAAGGATATTAGTGACACATAGCAGGTATTAAAAAGGTCTTGGGAGGTGCAGCTAGGACTCCAAGATAAAGTCCAAGCAGAGTAGGTCTCCAGTGACAGGAGCAATAGTTCCTCATGCTAGAGAAGAACTTTCCACAGATTGCTACACCATGCACATGTACCTGCTTCCAGAGATAGGGTTATACCATAATGCAAATACCCTGAGATGCAGAAGATGGTGGCATCTCAAAAAAGAAGGCATAAAAAAGAATGCAAAGCGCAGCACATTTTAACTACATTGCATGCAGGCACATCATTACGTTCATTATATTATGCATAACATTATTTTACTAAACCTTGTTTCAAATTACCAGATATTTCTAAGCTTAGGAGAATGTTTTCACAAAAATGAATTATGTTTTGTGCACCGTGACCTTTCATCTTCTATTATTGTTAAACAATTTTATGAGATTTTTGAGTCGCAGTCAATAGTTCATCATACCTATCAACCTTTTAGCTTAAGAAATCTTGACAGAAGCAATGGTAGTCAAAGGCCCAAAACTATGGACAGATTTTACGTACTGCTCTAATAAACTTTCCAGCAGCATGAGTTTTTGAAAGATATGAAATCTGAAACTCAAATGCCTGTAATTATTTTGTGACTTTCACACATAGTAATGAGTCTGAAAAAGACAAATTTTATGAGGAACTGTTCAAAAATATGAGACGATAATCAGGACATCATGTGAAAACCTGGACAGTTGAAAGGTATGGATGAGATTCCCTCAAGCTAAGAATATATGCATGGATGCTTGTGCAGTGTTTTCCTCTTAAGACATTAGAATATTGTTCAGATGTAGTATTTTCTCTCCCCTTTCAGTGTATAGCAGAACTCCTTAGGGGAAAAAAAATGCACTGATCATTTCAGTGACAGAAAGTGTATGGTGGTTAGCTGCAAATCTTGTAAGTGGAGCTCTAACTATATGCAGCTGATGACTGTGAAAAAGTTATAAAGTATGAAACTGTTCATGATTTCTTGTCCTTAAAAATCTTACTGTTTTATTTATTCTTGGTACAGTAAGTTGAACTTGCACTGAGGGTCTTTCTTTAAATAAAGAAATAAAATTAACTTTATATGTATTGGACATTTCTTTTCACATTGAATGAAGTACAGTATCTGCATAATTTTAGCAGCAGATTATATTGTGCACATTTTCTTATTGTCAAAACTATTACTAATAGTAATATATGTTACCCTAGTTTATGGCAGATTTATTTTTATGACAAATTTAGTGTAAGAAGTTCTATATTACTTCAGGGTTATATTTGTGTACTTATTATAGTTGTAGTGCAGTTACAGAAATGTACCTTCCACCCCCCTTTCTTAATTGTCCTCATTACCTGGTTTGTTTTTTTGGGTCATTCAGAAAGAGTTAATTAGCCAATAATGAGGTTTCTCCCATTGTGGTTAAATCTGAAGCTAGTTTATTATCAGCAGCTCAAAAAAACTTAAGTCTGCTGCCCTCCAACTTTCTCTCATGAAATGTACTTTTGCTGTAACTTCTTCTGTTGATCCTTCAGCATTGGCATCCATATCATGCGGCCATTGCATTTTGTCTAATTATTACAGGTTCCTGTTTTCCATTTATAGTACTTTCACCTTTAATTATGTGGTATTTGTTTGTTTGCTCTCTATCTGATCTGATTTTTTTTTTTTGCTTCTTCTTCTTCCTATACTATTTCTGATTCTCAGTTCCTCGTTATTTCTCAGGCACTCTTTATGAACAGTATTGGAATATTTAATTGTTCCCAGCCCTTTCCTTTCATCATACTGTGACTAGCCACTCTCCAGTTTCACTCATCATAATGCATTGTTGCAGTTCTAGCTATGTTAGTTCTCTCTTGCTGATATTCAGATATGTGTTGGTCTCTTCACCAAAGCCATATGAAGGGTGAGTCAGAGGGCAAAGCCCTTCCAGACACCAATTTGTAGACACACTGGGCAAGTCAACAGTGTCTGACCTGTTATTACAGCAAATGCACCTGTTTTTAAACCAAAATTATTCTTTTGCTTAAAGATAATAAAATGTTATCAGGTTTCTACATGACTAAATTCTACAGTTAAAAATGACCACATAGCAGTTTGCAAATTGTCATTATACATGGTCATTTGGAAGTAGTAGTGAGTGTAAAGCAGATGTGTTGTCCCAGAGCAACAGACATCAGTGCAACAGATTTGCAATTTGCTAGCAAATCTACTGCTAATTAATCATATACATGCTCATATTGCACCTTCTTATCAACACCTTTGCAGAAGACTCACCCTTGCTCATATTACTCCATTGATAAAAGGCCTAGTCCACTGGCTTTACTACCTTCACCCAGTTCATCTATTCAAGACTATGCCCTGATCTATTTGCTTTTTAAATGAGGGTACATACCAGGCATTCTACTTTTAAATTACAGGGAACATAACTGGTCATACTTTTTGCATAATAGATCTCGAGGTGGTAGTAGGCTTATGAAAAAAATGGCTTTTGAACATATTCTTAAAACTCACTAGTTGCAAAAATGGTTGTAGTATGGGAAGGCTTAGTAGGGGCTGAAGTAAATATGAAGTTACTAGATCTCCTTTCATTTTAGTTGGGAAGGTGTTAGGACAAAGCGGAGTGAATTATGCTTTGGTCATAGGCTCTGAAATGGGGACACTCAACTCTGAGTCACAGAGATCATAAGGATACAAAACTGCCCCCTCCAAACAGTGGGACAGAAGTTGATGGATATATCCTACCTCGGTATTTAATAACTAACCACTGATATATTTCCTTCCTTCCAATTTCAGTTTGTTTTTTCTGTTTTGAAGTCTGACCATCAATTCCTTGCATTCACCAAATGACACTGTCCCTTTTTCCCTGCTTATAGACATTCTCAAATAGTCAAAAATAAAGTCTTGATTACTTAGTTACATGGCCTGAAGTTAGATTCATATTCGCTGCCTATTTTCATGAAATTAAATATTTCCCTGGCCTTATACTGTACACCAGTTTCACTTTTTCCTTGTCTTCCAGAAATCTTTGAAGAGCAGTTGACTGAAAAAACATTAACTAATGAAATTCCACTTGATTTTCTACAATAGCATTTGTTATGGATGTAATCTTTTCCTGGTGCATTTGGTCAGTGTTACATAAAGCCCTTGACATGTTCATTTCCTCCTTGTGGTTTCAGTAGTTTTCGTTAAATGGTCTTTCTGGAGATACTTGCTTATAGTTTTGCTATCTTTCAGGCTACATATTTTAAATAAAAATATGTAGAAGTCTTTCAGAAAGCAAGATAATTTATTCTAGCATTCCTGTGTTTTTACTTGCCATTCTGCAATATTCTTTTTTGATTCATCCCTACTAACTTTCTGATCATCAAGATATTCTGTTGACTTTGCACTAACCATACGGTGTTGTTCCTAGACTTTAATCAATGCAATTAAAGGTACACTACACATTATTTTGCATTATTCAATGGAGTTCACAAAACAGAAACTTGCAGCCTTTTCTAAAAGAAAAATAAATAAATAACTTCAGGTAGATATCTTTATCTGAATTCTGATAGGCCATTCTAGGAGACAATAAGAGAGTTCTTAGGCCAGGTATTCAGTTTTGTAGCAGGTGTACTGACTTTGACTCTTATCTCTGTGTCTGGAATAATGGTTTCTGCCTACAACTTTAACTCTGTCAACATCTGTATTGTCTGACATATTTTTTCAGACAGCTTACGATTTAAACAAAAATGGCTACAGGAAAGTAAATGGTTTCATGTATGCTGCTGATGATAAAACATAGTGGTCTTCAAACACCAGCCAATTGGATTTCTAATTTTACTCTGTTAATATCTCATTTTGAACATTGTTACAATGTCTTAAACATGTCTGTTGGCATGGTATGAAAACTAGGTATGGCATATTTGTTTTCTTATCTGCTTTCAACCTGTTACAGCCTGTTTACACTATTTTCCTACCCAAGGCCATCACCCCTGTTGCTCTCACTCATAATCTACAAATTGTGCTTGCTCTCCATCACATAAGGCAGGGGAAAAAACTAGCTAGCCTGTCACATGATGCAAAAACAAGCGCACCCACATGTATGGATAATCTGCCTACTCGCATATTGTTCGGATATGATAGCATTCCAGAGTATCAGTTGGTAAACCATGTAGACACAAAGATGACATGAAGAGTCAAAAACATCTCAAATGGGGATGGACTGGAGAATCAAAAACTGTTAGTAAGCAGCACTTGCCCAGAAATGAAAATGTGTAAAGTTATAGCAAATGTTTATCAAATGAAATGCAGAATCATTACTTTGGCAACTACAACATTCTTCCGCCTTCCACACCTCTGAGAGACTTTGCCCTGTGGCTCAACTACCTTTTCCAAATTGTCCCATTCACATTCCATGATGCTGTAGGACTAGCAAGCCTTGGCAATGTGAGAGCCCAGTTGCCTATTTGTTTCTTCTCAGGAAGTTGTATTACTCCATCCGTTACTCCGGCATGGAGAATTATATGGGAAAGTGTGAGTTAGCTATCTAGTCTTTCATTTGTAGAATGGTATGCTTTGACTTATTTCTGCAGATTCCTGTGTTTTAGTTCTTACTTGCAGAATTTTATGTTTTGACATCTATATGAAGTCTGTATCTAAAATGTTACCTTCAGATTTATGTTTAGAATATAATCAATATATTTCCATGTGTAAAATTATCTGACTGATTTTGTTCTCTGCAGAATGTTGTATTGTGAACTCTGTAAACTAAAGTCTGTATTTAAAATATGGTCAGTAAAAATCTATTTGCAGAGTTCATTTACTAACATTCTGCGTATGTACTTTTATAAATGAGGGTCAACCTGTAGAATTCTGTCTTTGGCATTCTTTGTTTTGACACTGTAGCACAACATGGCAATTCTAATAGAACCACCTAGCAGGTGGCATTAACTGGTTTATTCATGACTCTTTGGCACATATGTCTTGGACAAATCTTTGGGATTTCAGTCAAGCGTTGTTTGGTGTTACATGGTAATAGAATTTTTGTGAAAACAGGGCAATACATTGACAGATCTTTCACTGAATGCCAAATGGTCAAAGTAATATGGCTTAACACATTCACTGACAGTGGTGTTTTCTTTTTTTCTACTAGTGTATAACCATGGAGTAGATATACGTTTGGTTGTTGTGGGGAGCATTTCTTTACCTGGAGGGTGCAGGCATCTTGCCACCCTACAAAAAAATTTTCTCAGAGGCTTAATAAAAGTTGTTTCATCAGTTATTTTGTTCGATTAGTATTTGATAAATGTGTTGCTACTCAATCAGTATGAATCCTTCTCTGGCTGGCTGTCCCTTTAAAAATCTTCAAACTAGGAAATGTATTTGAGCATAGGGAAAAGGCATATGCCTGTATAAGTTGAAATGACAGGCAAGAATGGCAGAGATTGCTTGTCAAGAAGTTTCATAAAGCTTTCTCTGGAAGAGTCCGGATGAAACACTTTGAGAAATTGTTACACCAGTTATTGCAGAATAGTGATAAATCGAAAGAGAAGCATTCAGCATACATCTAATGAGGTATCATACGAACTGTTTGACTTGAAGGAAGATTGCAGTTGCATTAACCTTTGGTTGCCAGAAAATGCCTGTAGTTAAGGTCTCTAGCCACTAGTTTCTCTATTTTTTTTCCAGTGGAGTTTAGTGCCTAATACACTTTGCCATAATTTCAATAGTCTGTCTTGGCATTCTGGCATCACTAGCTAATTCCATTTCAGTTTTGAGAAACAAAATACAGTGCTGCTCTTATGTCAGACGTCTTGCAAAAGACTTTTCTTTGTCTTGTCTTTTCTAAATGTAAATCTGCCCTTCGACATTTTTGGGAGCTTTAGTAAATGACACCAGTTTATTTGTATTATTTTGGAATTTATGTCACTTACTGGGGGTTGCGGGTGGGTGGGTAGGTGTGTGATTGTGTATGTGAGTGAGAGAAAGCTCAATCAAGCAGGGTATGCAACTCTTACAGTTAACAGCAATGCAAACCTCTCAACAATTTAGCTCAAGACATCTGGATAAAAGTTCAAAAATAAGGACAGATTTTAAATACCGCTCTTACAAAATTAAAAAGTTATATATTAACAGAATTTATGTTAACATACATTTTCTAAAGGATATGACATCCATACCTCTCATCAGTCCCTGATTTTGACTCAGATTTTAGCTCTGACTCCCTTAATCCTTCTTAAAACAGGTTCCTGTCACATAATTGAACTTTTACAAGTTCGAACCACATATGGTCGAGACCATACATTCGAATTTGTAAAAGTTTGAGCATCTGAATGGAAATCACCATAGGCGGAGGTTGCCATTCACTTCAATGTGGTCAGGGAGTCAGGAAATCCTTCTATGTGGCACACCTCATCAAGACATCTGCACACAATAAACAAAACATGCTGGACCCAGAGACATGATCTTGGAGTTGGTATATTTAAGTAGCGTGGGGTGTGGGTGGCACAGGTGGGCTTGCCATCTTGCTTACAACACTTTTATTTTGTCCTTTGTTTTTTTTTTTTTTTATGTAGTCGAAGTTCTGTAAGTTTGAACATAATGGTTCAACCATTAGGTGTTCGAAGTTACAGAACTTCGACTATCGGATATAGACCCTCTTAAAACTGGTAACTTTTGGAGAAAAGGTGGTGATTTACACTTAATAAACAATGACAATAAATAGAAGTTATCAATGTTTTTAACAACAGAAAGTGTATATTATTTCACATTGTCGTCTTCTGTTAATATCTCATATTCATAGCACTAACATTTTAAAAGAGTACCTGTTTACTTCTGGATTTGTCGTTGATTCTGCTGAGAGTTCTAAAACTCTAAAACTGAAATGTTACTCATTACTTAGTGACTTCAACCCTCAAGGATTTGCCAGCATATGCTAGCCTGCAGAGGAGGGCATCAGAACACCTCTGGCGGGTGTTATTTGCACAATAACACATGCACACACATGGTTCCAGGAATTATTTTTTGCCTGTCAAATTCCATTCTAAGAATTAAATCTGCCAAACACTGTTTGCATAATTCTACTTGCTGTACATTTTGTTGGATTCTAGCAATGCAGTCTTAAGTGTTGAATTCCAGGATTTAGCTGCATGTTTTGAAGTAGTGTGTGGTTAGAATGTAATAAAGTAAATCAGGCATGTCATATTCATAGTATCAGATTTTGTGCAGTGCTAACAGTCTTTTTATGAACCTGCTACGGATATCCATTCTGTACATTAATAAGCATAGCTAGGCCATGATTTATAGGTTCATAGGAGGTTACTAGGTTAACGGCACTAGAGCTCTTACAAGCCAAGCCATATTTATTCCAAGTTGCCTCAATGGTCAGTGGTAATGTGAGTGAACTTTATAGAGGTAAGGGTCTATGGTAGCTAATACTGAGTTCGTCTAGGAGGGACATGGGCACCATGCCTGGAATGAATTTGCAGTTATCCATCCATTGATTTAGGTTACATTTGAAGAGGATCAGGGAGGGGCTCTGTTTCACATGAATTGGAAGCTTGTTCCAGAGAAGTGGCAGACTTTGGAAGATGTAACTGTCTCTCCAGCATGACCTGTTCATGCCAGGGGCTAGGTTAAGATCCCTGGAGCAAGTGACCCTCCTGCAGTTTGATTTACAAATGTGTTGTATTTCCATCAAGGCTGAGTCAGAAACTGCCCTGTTAGACAGGCACAGGTCACCCCTTAGCAACCTGTAGGAGACAGAATACAGAGACAGGGCTTTCAGTCCTTCCTCGTAAGTCTTGTTCTGTGTACCCTGTAGTTCCTTGGTGAGTAACCTCTGTGGCCTCTCCAGTTGTTGCAGGTGTCTGGTGAGATACATGCAAAAGGGAGCATTATACTCCATTATTGGTCAGATGATGGTCAAGTATAATGGAATCATAACATCCCTAGATCTAAATGTGATGTATTTAATTATAAGATGGGCGACATAGAAGGATCTCCTTATGGATACATGGTGATTAAAGTTCAGATTGCTATCAACCTGAATCCATTTAAGTTAGAGATTAACTATAATGAGACTGAAATGAGAAATTATGTAAACTGGCATATGCTAATGAAATGTTGTTTGGCTCTCTTGAGATACATTGTCAAATATGCCTGCCATACACACATCCTTTTTAAAAAGTGTTGCTGCAGCAACTAATTATCTACTTTGCAATCCACTTAAATGCTCTTTGATCCTGTAAAAAAAAGTTTTAAGTTGTCCTTTCACTACCTTGACCTCTTGTTCTGTACCATCACTACACATAAAATGTCACTTTTCACATAATCAGTGAAACAACACCTGCCATTCTCAGAAGAAAGCTATGTGACATAAACCCCATAATTGCACACATATGCAGAAACCAGACAAGTAAAGTTGTGCTGAAGTAATGTTTGCACAATCATGACTACATTGACAATACACATTTATCTTTTCATTTTTGCCTACCACTTTTTTGTAATCATGTAGTACTGTTACTGACTCTGGAGTCTGAGTAATGAACCACTTTTAACCAAAAAACATCCTTGCCACTTCAGTACTTCTACCATGTATGCACAATCAAATACATTTTTCAGTGATCACATTTCCACTGTAATGATTTACCATCTATACAGGACAACTTACCAAAGCAATTGTAATATGTCCATCACATGAATAAAGAAACATTTCTTCAAGTGAACTCAACAGTCTTACCTCATTTTGAGCCATTTCATAATAATTTCTGTTACTTATATTATTTGTCTTGGTTTTGAAAGTTCACAGTTTCCTAAATAATTTGTAACATAACTCTACTTATTCAAAGTTAAATGTGGTGCTGTTAAATGTATTCATGTAAGTTCAGGGTCCATTTTGTACGCAAATTAAATCCTTTTACATTTAACTCTATGAATTGCATTAATACTCCAACATCTAAGCCATCTTTCCCACTTAATCTATCTTCCCTTAATGCTTATCTTCAAGTATTTGCACTTTTGCTTTAAGTAGTCATGTTTATCAATGTACTTGAGTGTTTCTGTAGTCACCATGACTCCCATATGCTGACTACATTGGAAATCCATGAATAGCAGTGTTATGTGGATAGTCAAAGATTATGAATATTGTCCTTTGTTTAGAATTCTGTTGAAATGTTTGATTAGAATTTATTCTGAAGAGGCCATTCTTTATCATTATAGCAGTGACATATCTTTTAAGTACAGTACATCATGAAGAGTTGTATGAAAGGTTGGACACTAATCAGGGAGAAAAGGGCCTGTACCGATTGGCTAGACAGAGGGACCGAGCTAGTAAAGATGTGCAGCAGGTAAGGGTGATAAAGGATAATGAGAGAAACGTACTCACAAGTGAGGAGAGTGTTGAGCAGATGGAAAGAGTACTTTGATGGGTTGATGAATGAAGAGAATGAGAGGGAGAGAAGGTTGGATGATGTGCGGATAGTGAATCATGAAGTGCAGTAGATTAGCAAGGAGGAAGTAAGGAGGATAGCTATGAAGAGGATGAAGAATGGAAAGGCTGTTGGTCCAGATGACACACCTGTGGAAGCATGGAGGTGTTTAGGTGAAATGGCAGTGGAGTTTTTAGCTAGATTGTTTAATGAAATCTTGGAAAGTGAGAGGATGCCTGAGGAATGGAGAAAAAGTGTTTTGGTACCCATTTTTAAGAATAAGGGTGATGTGCAGAGCTGTAGTAACTACAGAGGGATTAAATTGATCAGTTACAGCATAAAGTTATGGGAAAGAGTAGTGGAAGCTAGATTAAGAAGGGAGGTGGTGATTAGTGATCAGCAGTATGGTTTAATGCCAGGAAAGAGCACTACAGATGCGATGTTTGAGACTGTTGATGGAGAAGTACAGAGAAGGTCAGAAGGAGTTGCACTGTGTTTTTGTAGACTTAGAGAAAGCATATGACAGGGTGCCTAGAGAGGAGTTGTGGTATTGTATGAGGAAGTTGGGAGTGTCAGAGAAGTATGCAAGAGTGGTACAGGATATGTACAAGGGTAGTGTGACAGCGGTGAGGTCTGCGGTGGGAGTGACAGATGCATTTAAGGTGGAGGTGGGATTACATCAAGGATCAGCTCTGAGCCCTTTCTTATTTGCAGTGGTGATGGACAGGTTGCCAGATGAGATCAGACAGGAGTTCCCGTGGACTATGATATCTGCAGATGACATTGTGGTTTCTAGTGAGAGTAGGGAACAGGTGGAGGAGACCCTGGAGAGATGGAGATATGCTCTAGAGAGAAGAGGAATGAAGGTCAACAGGACTAAGAATTTATGTGTGCGAATGAGAGGGAAGATAGAGGAATGGTGAGGATGCAGGGAGTAGAGGTGGCAAAGGTAGATGAGTTTAAATACTTGGGATCAACAGTTCAGAGTAATGCTGAGTGTGGAAGAAAGGTGAAGAAGAGATTACAGGCAGGATGGAGTGGGTGGAGAAGAGTGTCAGTAGTGATTTGTGACAGACAAGTAGCAGTAAGAGTGAAAGGGAAGGTCTACAAGAGGGTAGTGAGACCAGCTATGTTATACTGGTTGGAGACAGTGGCATTGATAAAAAGGCAGGAGTCAGAGCTGGATGTGGCAGAGTTAAAGATGTTAAGATTTACACTGGGTGTGACAAGGGTGGACAGGATTAGGAATAAGTATATTAGATGGTCAGTCCAAGTTGGAAGGTTTGGAAACAAAGCCAGAGAGGCAAGATTACGTTGGTTTGGACATGTGCTTAGGAGAGATGCAGAGTATATTGGGAAAAAGATGCTAAGGATGAAGCTGCCAGATAACAGGAAAAGAGGAAGGCCTACGATAAGTCTTATGGATGTGGTGAGAGAGGACATGCAGGTGCTTGGTGTGACAGAGCAAGATGCAGAGGACAGGAAGAAATGGAACCAGATGATCCACTGTGGTGACCCCTAACGGGAGCAGTCAAAGGAAGAAGAAGATTGGCAATGAATAAGATTGTTTAAGTTATGCATGGTACCATGCTTACTGAATGAATGGGTGAATATATTTCCACTCATTAGTGCTAGCTAGACATCCAGTATTATAGTATTGCTCATGTACTGAATGCATGTTTTTTTTAAGGTATGTAACACATGTTCAGATTAGCTGATGCACTAGTGACCTCACCTTAGGAAGAGTATGAGCCAGGGAGAACGCAGGAGGTTTAAGTCCCGCATAGTATTTATTTTTGTGTAGAACACACTGCATGCTATACTGGTCACTTCATTTTATCTCTATGTATGAATTATATGCCTTACAGGTTGTTGAAATCTATTAATTCAGAAAGACCCATGTAAGCATTGAACAGCATACTTGCAGATTACAGTGGTCAGGTATAGGTTCTTATTAAAGTTAGGTAAGCAGGTCATGTATTATTTGTTCCATTCCAGAAAAACAAAGTAATGTAGGTTTTGTGGTGTATAATTACAGCAGTCTTTCAAATATAAGTTTTAATCAGAACACGGGTCTGTAAGTAATTACATCCTCATAAAGAACCTTCACACTAATAATCTGAATAATATGTAGAACAAATTCATGCAGCGTACCTACTTAATAAGTGCTTACTGTGCACTGCCATTAAAATATTTTAACAATAACTTATGGGTCCTTCTTGTCTCCATCTGTGTGTGCCTCTCACCTTCTCTGTCTTTTTTTTTAATTCATTTTTTTTCCCTTTTTTACAGGTCCAGATATTCCAGATACAGCTCAGCCACGTACCTCCCAAGTCAGTGAATGATCACCACCTCCCTCTCCCACCTGGGAGTGTCTTCAAAGGAAGACCTTCTCTAGTGAGTTAAAGACTGGCCTGCTTGGCTCTGACCAACCAAAGGACTCCACCCTACAACACCTAGATCCACTTATGCATATACTGCAGGCAAGTGGGATAATTGAGGTCCTCCTGACAGGGAAGAGATGTGTGGATCACCTCCTCTTCCCTGTTTTGTGTCTGTCTGAGACACGTATGTCTTGTGTCCCTCACTAGTGTTAGCCCACCACAGTGTTCCTGTTGTTTTTATCTGTCTTTTATGTTGTGTGATTTCCTTAATCCTTTCCTAATCCTCTCTTCTACACCCTCTTTCCTTCTTCCTGTCCCAACTTCCCTGTTTTACACAAAGTTTTAAAAAACAAGGGCTATCCCCTGACAAAAACATATATCCTTCCTCTCCCACATCCTCCGAAAGAATGCTTTTGATGCCTTCCTTCTGTACGTAAGTTATCTTCACTGCCCAGCATTCCTTGTAGTCCTACCTTTCCCTTTCCAACCGTGTAAAGAAACAGTTAAGGCGCCCACATTAGGACACCCTTACCTTCAGGAGATATCACCTTACATCTCCTTTAAGTTCATTTCTACAAAACTGCACTTAGCATACCTTTCCTTAAATTACTGCCAGTAATATATGCAGGCTTCTTCAAACTCACACTTGGCTTTCAAATATAAAACTAGCTAAACATAATCATAATTTTACACTCATGTGGTTCCATTAGCATATAAACAAACTAAAAAAAGAAAATAAACTCACTCAATATATAAGCATATGCCACTGAGAATATTATAGAAATCATATTGCGCAAAATGACATTCAGTTTTATTTACTTCAATTAATATTTCAGTTTTATATCTTTAATATTTTATAGCCCCAATGCCATTTGACTCTGTGTGTGTGTATATATATATATATATATATATATATATATATATATATATATATATATATATATATATGCAGGTAGATATTGGTAGATAGAGGGGAATGCAGAGACAGAATTATAGACAAAAAAGCAAGTGCCCATGTGTATATGCACCCACATATATACAGGAGGGCTAAACTGCTTTTTCATGGATCCATCAGCTAAACCCAGAAAGAGTCGCACTTCAATTGATATATGTCAAGGAGAATAATTAAAAAAAAAAATGCAGGTGCTCCCCCTCTTCCTTAACTTATATATGCCATCTTCATGGCTGCATTACAGTTAGAAAAAGTGTTAAAATCACTGAAGTCCACCGTCTGCTCAGCCCATGCAAACCAGCATGATATCAAAAAACAACAAATAAACAAAGTTGCAGAAAAGCACCTCAACAAAATACTCTCTTTGGGCAAGTCTCATACAGTACACTTTTATGAAATCCTAATGCCATAAATGTTCTTATAATTCATGAATGTTGCCTGGAATACTCTGCATACAGAATTGCTGAAAAGTGGTTCCCACCTATAATGCTTAATATGCCCCCCTTCCGACTACATCTCCAGTGACATTTGTTATAACTGGGATTGGAGAACCAGATCAGAGCATACTGATTTATAGAATAAAGTGTTTAAGAAATATTTCTATATTAAGATGCATGACTTTATATTATTTTTCTCTTGTTTTTTTTTTTTTTAATAGAAATTGACAGTGTTCTAATTTGATAAGATGCTGTGCAGATCCACTTTAGCTGTCTGAGAGTAAACTGTCTCTTAAATTTCATCATTAAGACATGCAATTACAATTCATTACAGCAGACAAGTTTCCTTTACCTAAGTATGCAGAAGATAATACTTCAGCTCTATCAGATGTGGTGGAGTGACAGGTTTTATAATACACATAGCCTAGAAATGCATCTCATGAAGATAGTTTCAACTCAGTGGATCTGGAGTGGGGGTTTACTGCAGTCTTAATGGTGGCACTTTTGTTGTTTTTTAGATAAAATATGATATTGCTACTATATAGCTGATATGTTTTGCAGTGGCTATTCATTATTGATTAATCATATCATATATATGGAGGATAGAAAGATAGTACATTGCAACCCCATCCCTAGAATGGGAATATATTGGAGGTTGAAGACTATTAAGTATTAACTTCATGTTTGTTAGAAAAAAATAAGCACCAACTTAGTAAAGACATTTATCATGTTTAGAATCAAGGGACACAGTGGAACAAGTCAGTATGATTTGAGTGCAAGGCATTCATGATAGATACATTTAATAGACTTGACTTGAATAACATGGATACACTTTTCAGACATGTCTGGAAAAAAAGAATATGATAATTGTTATAAGGCTTTAGTAGGTTGTTGCATGAAGCATACTCTGTAAAGGCTTGTATAGCTGAGGTGCTAAAGAATCTTATTGGTTTGTTATTTTAATAAAGTGTCATTTTTTTATTCACTTGGCCCTTTCTTATCATTTGGTGTATTGCTTCAATTTCTGCAGTGGTTTCAGTAGTGCTGCATGAAACATTACTGAGCAAGTTGGACAGATTTAGACTATGTTGATGGTAGTGACACAGCTAACCCTACAGTTAGACAAAAGAAAGGGTAATAGTAAAAGCAGTCTGTTCAGCTGATTGGATAGTTGCCCCTAGGGTAATATTAGACTATTTAAAAGTGGATGGATTTTTTCTATGTCTAAGTAATTGAGTAACTAACACGGATGGTCTGCAAAAAAAAAAAAAAAACTGACTTGGACTAAAGACACTGCAAAAAGTTTTATCAAGTTTTGCTTTGCTTGTTTATTTCCTAGTATATTTAGTATGGAATAGTTCAAATATTGCCTATTGTCAACTCACTTTTGGTTGAACGTGTTGTGAAAAGTGGATGAGATGTATTTGAACAAGGTTGGTTTTTAAAGTTTCTTAAATACATACATTTCTTTCCTCCGGGATCAAGCAGTTGACTGTAATATAAAACTTTATGCAAAAGTATAATTTTTATAGACTTTAATCTTTCTTCAAATGAGAAAAACATTCTTATTCCATTTTTAATTATTTGTATAATTTCTTCAATCATTCTTTGAAAGTTCTTAATAAGAATACATATGTTCTTCCTAGATATTTTATTTCATATGCATTCCATTTCTAATCATATAATGCTTATACTGGAGGACTAATTTGGTAGTTTAACATAACCATTTTATTTTTAATGCTGTTAAGTTTCACAAAATACACAGATTCAAAAGTTTTAATCTCATTATTTGTTTCATGAACAGAGTCCTTTATATTACCAATGCCAACAAGATGTCATCTGCAAAAATAGGAATTTTGACTTCAAATTGTTTAAAATCTTGAACCCTTTATTTTTTTTTTATTATCTCTTATTCTATTCATAAGGAATTCAGTAGCTAGTGTGTAAATTGTTAGCCTTGTCTTTTTTGTTGCTTAACTCGATCAGATTGTATTTTAATATTTCCTTATCCCATTCTTTAACTTTGCTACAGCATCATTTGCTCCTTCTGCTGCTAATCTGCATTTTCAGAGAGTCCAACAGCAATTATTTACTGCACAATTATTGTTGTAAGTTAAGTATTCATCTTTTTGTTAATTTAACTATTTCATAACTTTATCATATCAAATTTGGTCAATGAAGAAGGTATTCTGTATAAAATATGGAAGGAAAAACTGCAGAAAGTAATGGTAACAGAAACATGGCAGAGGATAAGTATACAAGTCAGCACTGTAATAACAATTATTACAAATCAAATATAAAATGAACTTTGGTATGGAAGAAAAAATATTTGTTGCTGGACCTAATGGACTTAATGATACTGTTTCTATTTTACCCATTTTGCCCATTTAAAATTTCAATCTATGGGTTATGGTGTGTAATTGTTTGTACGTGTGTATTTCTTTCTTTTTCATTTTAAGTATTTAATTGAGAAGTGGTTGTTGTGCTACAAATAATATTGGGGTGGGTTTGTATTTTCTTACATATTAAAGTTCATTTTATATTTGACTTGTAATTATATGACATTGTCACTTTAAATGTTTAAGAAGTCCAATGAAGTTCAGTACTTCCTGTTTTAAGTTATAAAAGGAAGTGATTTTTTTTCCATCTGGTTTCCTCAGTCATTGGAGCTGTCTAGAGGAATTCAAGCCATATCTCCAGATGATGAACACATTAACATGTATGGCACAACTTCTAGCAATAAATAGTCTACACTGCTTAAGGTCTTATTAGCAGTAGCTGTATGCTTTCTCCTGGACCTTCTGGTGATGAAATGCAGTAGGGCCCTCTTTTCTGGTAGATGTTACAATGGCTCCCTTGTGGCAGTCTTCATACGCTATTCTACTTTCCCTGCTGGTGTACCCCTGGAAGGGAATTACCTCTATTTTTATTCCTTCCAATAACCTTGCAGATGTCATTTCATGTGAATCATTACAGTGGTAACAGGAAGTAAGTTTAACAATTGTGTCACTCTCAGTGGTCAGTATTTAATTTTACACAGTTTTGCACCTCCTTTCTGCATGTGTCTACAATTAGATCTGCTATTACCAGACAGCTTTCTGTGGTATCTGCAGCCTCCTATGACTGTAATGGGCTTCTCGTTGAGATAACATGGTCCAGTAAACATGGCCTGAATATCCTGATGCTTCTTCTTGGAAATGTGCATCAGAGAAAGACAAAGTGAAGAAAGCAGGCTGTATGGAAACCTCAGAGAACATCCGATGTCCATTGTGAGCAGCTTTATAAATTGTAAGACTATTTCAAATCTTCCTGACTGTCAAATGTCAGAGAAAGGCGGCAGTGCACTTTCAGTGACAGCTGTATATGCAGAGAGAAAAGCAATGCCCTCCCACTTCTCCTCTGTGCTGATTTTCACAGAATATCCAGCTTTTTGCCTCTTTTTTTGGTCCATTTTTCATCAAATTGTGGTTCTCTGGCAAATTAATGGCAAATAATTAAAGACTGAAGTTAGAAAATAATGACACATTTGAGTTTCAGACCTCATACCCTGCAGAAAAATCATGCAAATGAAAAACCTGTTATTCCATCAACTTTCTAAGAGCAATATTTAAAAAGTGTCCCTATTCTTGGGCCTTTGTCCCACTTTTACTTACAGCTTCATTCAGATTCCTTGTTCTAAGAGGTTGAGAGGTATGAGTACCCTATGTAAAATGTTCACAGGGGCTACCTAGCATTGGAGGGGAATAGCATGCTTACAGAAACTTCTGGGCTGTCAGGTCGATGCTTCTGAACCTGCTGCAATCTCAGCAAGTTTCATACATGGCTACTTGCATTTAGTTAATAGGATCATCAGAAAACAGGTTTTATGATCCATTGTGGAAGCATTAAAGCAAGTTTTGCTTGTAGTCTTATAATTTCTGTTCTATCAAAGAAAAAAACTGTCCCTTTCAGAGTAGATATCTGAAAGAAAGCTGTACTTATCCTCTAGCTAATCTTAAAATCAGGAGCTGTGCATGTGTGCTGAGATATGAACATTTCAAGTAACTCATTCATTTGATTACACTAATCACAATTTTATTTATTTATTTTACATTTGTTGACCGGGCTAGTCTATCTGGATATATGTCCATTTTCAGTAAATCATTCATTTGATTACACTAATCACAACATTGTAAATACAGTAATTAATGGAACCATGACTAGTTACAAAGGTATGTATAATGCACATAGTTCAGATACTATATTGAGATACACCACTAAATATACTAGTGACATTAAGAATATACGAGAAGTAGTTTCACGTAACTGGAATGTCCTTATTATGGACTCTCATACTAGACGAATAGTAGGTGACAAGCCCAGATTTTTGTATATGAACAGTGAAAATCTCAAACAGACTTTATGTAATGATCGTGTCCATTTGGATTCATCAATTACTTCTATGACTTTAACCTCAGGTACCTTTGCCTGCAACCAATGCAACAGATGTAGTTATATTACTAGAACCCAAATCTTTAAGCATCCTACTATTAATTTTGAATTTACTCCCAATTTTCATGCCACTTGCAATACGAGGAATCTCATCTATCTTGCTAACTGCATGTCTTGCTAAGCCTTCTATGTAGACTTGACAAAAAGGAGACTACAAGATAGGATATACAACCACCTTTACGACATACGTAAAGGTAATGAGGCTAATGCGTTAGCCAAACATGTATTGGAATATCCCTCTCATACCTTTTGTTTTAGAGTTTTACAAGTGGTAAGAATAAACCCAAGGGGTGGGGTTTCTGATAATGAAGTGTCTTCTGTTGAGCTGAAATGGATTCTAAAGCTCAGTGCTCATTTACCCCCGGATCTAAATAATTATTTATCTATTAAACCTATTCTTGAACGTAGACGTTATTAACATCTTTTTCCAAATAAATATATGTTAGTATGATGATTTGTCTTTGGATGTATGAATTATCCATACAAACTCATTTTGTAAAAATTCATAACTTTTTTTACTTAAGTCATTATATTTATACATTTATTTACTGATGGATTCAGGTTAATTCTATTAAGTAATATGTTCTATAACCTTGCCAATGTATACCCATACATTTTTTAAAGTCATGACTTTTATATGCAATATAATCTAGTTTTGTTGTTATTTTATTTAGGGCTAAACATTCATGTATAGTATATACTTTATAATTTAATGCCAGTCTGTTTGTATTTTATCTTTAGTGAATCACTGTTGGGTTTTCTATGGGTAATTTATTTCATTATTTATCCAACAGAGTTTGAGAACAGTACTGCAGTCACCTTTGCAGCCAGCTGTTTTATTAGATATAGTGGTTTTGATTAATAGTTTGTTTGAAGAGCAACATTGTAAATATAGTTAATAATTACTATGGTTTACTGCTGGATCAAAGACCATTGGTCGTTATAACCAGAGCAAAGTATAATGCAACTATTTCTGGACTTCAAAGATTCTAAGTAATTTTTAATGGTGTTCCTGGAACATTCAAAAACTTGACTTATGCTTTGTTATGTAGGGTTAGCTAGTCAAGGGTTAAGGTTTCTTTGTAATTAATTATTTATGCTAATTCTGAGCACATGACATTGTAATAAGGGTTTTGAAGTTTTTTATCTGAGGAAGTCTAAGTCATTTAACTAGATGAAAAGCTCTTCATGTATATTTGTTTTAATAAACCACCTGTGGACTGTTTTTGTTCTCCTGCCATGTTTTCTGTTTTTGGATTTATGCAGTGTTTCTGCTTTTCCAACTTGTATCATCATTTTTAATGGTGTCATTATGACAAAACTGGGTACACGTCATTTCTCAGTTTTTCTTTAAGTATTTGCTGTCAGAAACAGCACATTTAATCTTTAGAAATGGTCGATGAAAAGGCATGTCTAAAGGATAGCTATAATATTTATTACATAGAAATACTGATCCAGGTTTCCTCCTATTAAGGGTGTTGTTTACCGGTAAAATTGAAAATCTCTTAGAATATGTAACACAAAGATTTGATGGGTACACATATTTCATGGGTCTATCATTTCATGTCTGAGACAGCCTTTCCCGTAGTCTTGGCATTTTATTTAATTGTGCATGTAATAATTTAACAAGTATTTGAGTATGTGCTAACTGATGATGAAAAAGACATGTACATATTTTTAAAATGCCTAGCTTAGTAATTATTATCCCACCTAATTATGTTTATACAAATTGGACAAGTAAATATTTAATGAAAATAGTATTAACATTATTTTAATGCCATGGTGCAGCGGTCAGCTTTGCCACCTCACAGCAAGAGGCTCTCTGGTTCGATCCTCGGCTGGTGTGCCTTCTGTGTGGAGTCTGCATGTCCTCCCTGTGGTCATGTGGGTTTCTTCTAGGTGCTCCAGGTTCCTCCCATATCCCAAAGACATGCTGTAGGTGTATTAGACACTCTAAATTGGCCCTAGGCATGAATGCATGTGTGCATGTGCCTTCTGTGGAAGGTTGGGTGCCGGGCTGGCAACTCAACACCATAGAACTCCACTGCCAATCATGAGCAGACAGATGATCCACTGTGGCAACCCCTAACCAGGAAAAGCCGAAAGAAGAAGAAGTAGTAGTATTAACATTATTTTAATAAATCAGACACTCATATCTGATTGTGATATACAGAAATGTAGAATGTTTTAATCCATTTTAATTGCTGTTACGAGTACACAAATGCTTTTGCTTGAACATTGTTTTTAATGTAACTGTCTTAAATTTATTGTACTTTGACAAGACATCCAGATACCTTACTGTGAAAAAGATTTTGAACATTTGTTTTGCTAAAATTTAAATATGTGAAATGAAAAGATTTTGAACATATGTTTTGCTAGAATTTAAAGATTTTAAATGAATGGCCATGGCATAAAATGATTAATAAGTAAAGAATGAAGATACATTTATAATAGACTGTTTGATGATCCCAACTGAATTATAGCAGTGGTTGATCACTGTTTTGCATGTATAACAGTGATGAATGGATTCTAGCATATAGCACTATTGATGACCAAATGCATTAGAAATACTTTCACTGCATCTCTAAAGGAAAAAAAAAAAAAAAAAAAATATATATATATATATATATATATACTTTCCTGACTGTATTATGTTGTTTTCGCTGATCCCTCACAATAAAGATATACATATGTGGATGAATGCAACATGTAAGGAATAATTCATGTATAAAATGACATATTGTACTTGGAATATTTTGAATGTTAAGCTGCTTCTTATTAAGAAGTTTAACTTCTAATAATTTTTCAGCATTTCTTCCTCATTTATCACATTGGCAACAGCTAGTTAGCCACAGTCTCACCCTCTCTGTTCTCATATCAATAAAGCGAAAATTGGTATTTGTGATTTTCACTTTGCTTTCTGAGTTAATGATGGTGGGTTACATTTTTCTAGCTTCACAAACTTATGATGTAGAATGCTTAACAAAAAGCCATGGTACATACTTGATATGTAGAGACAAATTGCTGATGCTACATAAAAATTATTGCAGCCATTAAGCCTACACTGTGCTTTCTATCTTATTAGTACACTAAATATATAATTTAATTTTCATAATCTTCAGAGTTTTAGCTTGGTTTCTTTTGTCTATTCTGAAATGTATACTAATACTGAGTCTAAAATATTCAAGCAAATAAAAATGCATATAGAAAATAAAATAATGTGAAATTAATATTGTAAATGTATTACACTATCCCCAAGCAGGATAGGTTCATTACTTAATGTAGTGACAGGGGATGAAAACATCAGAGATAAAAAAACAAATTGCACAGCTAATATTGCATTGGGTTCAGTCTGCATATATCCCCAAAATAGTCTACAAACTTAGATTTATATGTTATGTTTGCATATTATAGAGAAGAATGTATTTATTATAAAAGAGGCACTGTATGTAATAGCATTTGAATTAGATTCAAAATTTGAAAATCATTGAAGAAAAAAACTGTTTCCCTAAAGCTGATCTGTATAACATCAGCATTATATGTTTCATCCTGGACAAAAAAAAATATTTATGATGGGGCAACTATCTAATGCATTTAATGCAAATGTATGTCAAGGCTGGTTGTATGCCCATGGCTGTTCTTAATTTATATAGGCAAGGTTTTCAAAGCTCTATAAGATGCAAGTTTGGATATATGAAGAACAAGAAAAATAATACTATGTAGCGATCAGATATGTTGACAACATATTAAGCTTAGCTACATTGCATGCAAAGTTGAAGTATACAATGTGTCTTGATGAATGCTTAGCAGAATAAGAAAAATAAATGCAGCTAAAACAAAATTAATCGATCAGAACAAAACCAAAGGAAAAACTTTAAAAAGCTGTTTAAGAGCTACTCCAATTCTTATTCTTTCAAACAGCAATTAATTTAAGGGACATTAAAGAGAACATTAAAGCCAGAACAGACAGAGTTTACAAAGCACTGTACAAAATGAGCATTGCATTGGAAGACAAAATATAGAATTGTAATAGCCTTAATAAGTGTAATAATATCCCGTAATTCCATAATTGAACTAAACAGAAGTCATGTGGACTCCTCAAGCTCATTATAAAATAATTTAAAAAGCAACTGAACTACATCAACCCTTTTCAGAAATATGTTTAAGAAAGGACTGGACTAATTAATGAAATGCTGTTCACAGATGGAGAAATCCTAGCAAGGTAAGGAAGATAATTAATCCAGCTGAAGCACAGAAAGGTTTAGAAATCTGGAATGAGACATGATGGTGGGATATAGTAAAAAATTAATTCTTTTACAAGAATCGGCAAGATGTTAGATCAGTATGGAACATGATACTCTGAAATGTATTTAACAAAAATAGAATTATAAGTGGATACTGTATCAACATATATAAAAGTAAAGTAAACAAAGATGGTGTAAAAAAGAACTAAAAATAAAACAAGCAACATGGCTTATCCTTTTATGACACTAACTTTTGTCAGTTAAGTAATAGAGTATTTATGTGATCTAACTAAAAATTTTTAAAAATAATTTTGAAATATTTAATGGAAATCTCTGGGATTAAAGAATAAATAATGAAAAAGGGTACAAATATCTGATGTCATAAGTATTAAGCATGTGTTTCATGCTTTGCCAAAATATTTGGTAATAATTACATTTCACATTTTATGGAAGTCAAGAGAAATGGTGGCACCATTGCTCACCAGCACAAATGAGTACACCACCAAATAGCTAACAAAATGGCTGAATCATGGTACAAAAGGTGAGGAGCAATATTAAATATAAAATTGATGTGTGTGTGTGTGTGTGTGTGTGTGTGTGTGTGTGTGTGTGTGTGTGTGTGTGTGTGTGTGTGTGTGTTTAGACATGTCTCTGATGTTATATGAATGTAGTAATGGCAAAGTTGATACATCCTATAAAAAATCTAAATCTCAATATATACAGCTCCTTCCACCCTTTTATAAAAATGAGTAATTTATTTTGTTAAAAAATTCAACAATCATTTGAACTAAAGAAATCTATAATCATCTCATCAATGTCCAATGAATAAACAAACACCCATTTCTGTCCTGGTTGACTTCTTCATTTCTCTTTGGCAAACATCATCATTTAATTAAAAAAAAAACTTAAATAGATTGTTGCGAGTAGTAAAAAACTAGCGAAAATGTAATGATTTGGCAACCAATGTGAAATTTTGCAAAGAAGTAATGCAAGACTATAACCCTAGAAAAGCAGTCACATTACAAATATAACACTCAAAAGAAAAAAAACAATCAGCAGTAATGCAATCCAAATCAAACAATTGATAAAAATGTATCACCATCAACCTATATGAATAAATTCATTTGCTGTTGCTGAGGATGGATGACTATAATTAAGTGATCTGTGAAATTGATTGATAGTTTGTTCAGACAGTAGTTTTAAACTATTTCAGTTAAATAACCAGTGCCCCATAAACTGAGTCTCATTCTGAAGCATTGATCATGTGGATTGCCACTAAAGCAAGGATTTTTACCTTATTCAAAAGTTTGCTAATGCCAGAAATGCCAATAATACATTCAATAGGTCCATTGATCTTTTTTTTGAACTCTTTGTTAAATTATCAGTTAAGACCAAGCCACACACATATATTAACAGAAAATAGAATAAACCATATTAACATGTTTTCCAGTTATACAAATTATACATTACATTTCATGTCTTTTAGTCCAGCATTACTTAAATTATTAAAATTCTTCCTTCCCATAAACCTTACTCCTCCTCCTCCTGAATGTATTTCAGTTCGTTCTTACCCCCCCCCCCCCAAGAGGTTGCAACATCCTTGACCTGGTCATTACTAACATGGGTGACCATTGCTCTACACAAACAGTCAGCTCCTCCCTGGTTAGATCTGACCACAAGCTAATCACCTTGGAAATCTACAACCCCCCCCCCCCACAAAGGTAACCACCATGAAAAACTTGCAAAACTAACTTTGGGCTCCTAAAAAAAAGTGGTGGCTAACTTCACAGCACCCATGCAAATGGGGAATAGTTGCATGAATGCCGAATAATACGCCAATGCACTGTACGAACACGTACACAAATGCGTGGATCTCACCATACCCAATAGAACCAAGACACTCTCCTTCAAAAAAAGGAAGCCAGTCTGGTGGTATTCTGCCATAAACAAACTATAAAACAAAAGGAGGAAACTGATGTGGAATAAGGTAAAGTCCCAAGACTGGAAACACTCCCTTATCACCATCAACAAAAAGTTGAGATCCCTCATCAAATCCTCTAAAGCTAGCTATGAAAACATACTTGCAGCAGATAGTAAAGACAACCACAAGGCCTTCTACAGTTATGTAAAGAATCTCCATGGCAAAACTCAGATTTGCTCTGAGATACTGCACAATGGTACCTCCTATACTGAGCCAACAGATATTGTCAGTATACTGGTTGACAGATTCAGTGCCAACTCCCCCTCTCCCAAAGGACCAATCACAATAACAGTAGATTTCCAGGCACCCAGTATTACTGATGCACAGGTTAAAACATCACTGACCAAGGCCAAGAATACAGCTACTGTGGGACCTGACAATATCCCTGGCTGTGTTCTAGATGAACTACAAAGTGAACTGGCACCTCAACTATGTGCCCTGTTCAATCACAGCCTCACCTCAGACTTTGTCGCTACTGAATGGAGCACTGCTACAGTCATCCCTCTCCACAAAGGAGGAGTGACTACAGACCCTCGGAACTATCACCCCCATTAGCCTGACATGTCTGATATGCAGAGCTATGGAATGCATCATCATGGACCTAATCAACATGGACATAGGGAATCTCCAAACTCTGGATCCCACACAGTCTGGTTTTCTAAAGGGTAGCTCATGCCTGCTCAATGTGGTCGACTTCTTTGAGTCAGTCACCAGAGCTGTGGATGAAGGCAAGGTAGATCATACAGCATACCTTGATCTGGCCAAGGCCTTTGATACCATTCCCCACTCAGGAATCATAGAAAAACTCACCAATTTAGGCATCAACCCCTATATCACTAGGTTGGTTGCAAACTGGCTCACAGATAGAACCCACAGTGTGAAAGTAGCTGACTCCAAGTCAGACTGCCGACTAGTCATGAGTAAAGTCCCACAGGGTTTGGTCTTGGGTCCTCTCCTGTTTGGTATCTACTTCTCTAAAGTCCAGGCCAACACAAAGGGACCCTGGCTAACAAAGTTCGCAGGTGATTGCAAGTTGGGAGCTATTATTAACTCCCAAAGAGATGTTGGCATCCTACAGAATGGCCTCACTGAGACCAACGACTGGTGTCAGAACCACGGCCTTAAGCTCAATGCTAAAAAATGTGTAGTCATACCCTTTGGGAAAAACCTGGGTCTCATGGATTACCACATTGATGGTAGTCCACTGAACACAGAAGGTGTTATAAGAGATCTAGGAACACAGGTTGAGAGCAACCTCTCTTTTGATCACCACATTGCCACTGTGGTCAGAAAGTCCTACTATGTGGCACATTTCATTACTAAGGGTTTTGCATCCAGGAAGAAAGAGGTCATTGTCTCCCTCTACCCTTTCCTCATTAGACCAGTCATAGAGTACAATGCCCCATTTGGCATGTACCTCACTAGACACCTGCAACAACTGGAGAGGCTGCAAAAGTACCTCACAAAGAGGATCATAGGCCTTAAACACTTGTCCTATATGGACAAACTTAAAAAATTCCAGCTGTTCTCTGTTTCATATCACCTACTTAGAGGTGATCTCTGCTTGACTTACAAAGCCATGTCTGATCCAGCTCTGTTAGAAATGCTACATCTAAAGAAGTCCCAATCCCCCCACATCACACGCTCCAGAGACCTCAACCTCATTACCAAAATTAACAGAACATGCTGGAGGGACAGGTTCATAACCCAGAGACTGCCCTCGCTATGGAATAGACTTCCCATACATGTCAAGCAGAGCACCTTATTGACCCTCTTCAAGAGAAATCTTGATGAGTGGATGGGAAACAGAAAATTCACCTCAGGGATAACTCCATTGGCTGTGCTCGACAGAGGAACTGGGAACTAAGGTTGGGTGGCATGATGCTAGGTAATCCTATGGCTAGGCTTGTAAAGGCCCCAGGGCCATTAGTGTAGTACACAGCTATGAATCTATGAGCCTGTGTATTGTCCTCACAAATTCCATTTATTTCTATGTTGCTTGCTCCTGTCCTTTTCCAATTATACTTCTTGCTGTTCTTTTACAATATTGCATACTTCAAGGATAGATGGGCTCAATTTTGATTTCCATTTTTTAGTTGTTGATGACATTATGGCTTTGCTAACATTTTTTTGATAAGCAAGAGTTTGGGGAGGTGGAACTGCAGCCCTTTGTCACTAGTGGAAGCAGTTCAGCTCAGTATCAAAATACAAGCTCTCCCACACGTCTGCATAGAGTTTCATCTTTACTCAACACTCTGTCTCTCAAGGGAAGGAAATACGGCCCCACTTGCCCAAACTGCCAAGGCAATTATTTCAAAAGCCAGGGCCAGGCACAGAGGTCTCATTCTAAATAATGCAATTTTGAAAGCAGTCCATATAAAAGTCAGGGTTAAGAAATGCAATAACAAAATAAGTTGAACTTAAAAGTAAAAGAGAACTAAAGAAGCAAATAGTCAAGCTGCTACTGTATAGAAAATAAAATCATATAAATCAGAAAGTCATTAGCTGCTCAGCACATCCTATCCACTGCCTGCCCCTTTGAGCACTTGTGCTGGTAGTTAAATGTAGGTTATCAGAGCTTCAACCATCATTGCATAGGACCAGGTTGGAAAGTCTTTTGTCATCAAAAACTATATGCAGCATATGCCTTATGTGCTAAATGAAAGTAACATATATAATGAATGCCACTTCAAAAATTGTAATAAGTATACAATAGCATATGGAAAAATAAGTAAATAAATCATGTAATTCATAATAATAATAAATTCCATATGACAGAAATGAAAAATGATGCATGGGGCTTCAAAAAAACTTGTATGCTTTAAATTTCTTATTAATATTATGACTTTTCAATATATTTTGGTTTTATGACGTAATTTGCTTTCATTTGATGTACTGCTTCACACCAAAGTTAAAAAAATAATAAGTTAGAGGAACTAGTTTGCAACTGACCAATAGATAACCATAACAAAATGATAAGGTCTCTTTCTTTATATAGTATAATAATAGCAGAACAAACAATTTGATGATGTCAGTTTTCATTCTATCCTCAAATGATGGATTCAGATACAATCCATCTGATCTGACTTAGCTGATGCTAAAGTTCATGGCAACCAAAAACTCTTGAGCTTCTGCATTACCCATGAAGCACCACCCCTAGGTTACTTCAGATATCATTTGCTGCTTTCAGCAAAATATGCGGATGACCTACTCTCGAGCTTTTTTGAGATAAGGTTTTATTATTATTGTCTTCTATCCTGTTAAATTTCCTAATTTTTTATTGTATTACTTGTCCCTTACCTTATATAATTGTATTTTTTGTTACCATAGCTGGTAAAGTTTACTTTCTTTCCCCTTTTAGTACTTAGTATACTTCTTAATTACTATAGTTAGGAATTTCCTTTCTTTCTATCATTGGTATTTTTGTTCCTGTTTTCCCTTTTTTGTATTAAAAAATCCTAATCTTACTTGACTTTCTTTGTTTTAATAGCTTAGTGTTATGGTGGAAAAAGGCCCCACTGAATTTTAAAAAAATGTGTAAAGTGTGGGCACAAACTTCCCATGCCTGATGCCCACACTGTGTGTGTGTATACTGTTTGGGACCATTGCATATTCAGGAAGATTGTTGTATATGCCATGGAGTCAATCTCAGGGTGCTTGTTAAAAGAAGAACAAGCTTATTTTAAAAGTCTTATTACCTTCTGCCTCCAAAACTTCTTCTCTGAAACTTTCTGTATCTTTAATGGTTTTGGAGTCATCCAGGAAAAAAGAGAAGATGGATCCAACCTCATCCATGGATCTGAACAAGTAGAAATTGATGGACCCGACTTTCTCGCATCCAACTAAAAAGCTATTAGATCCGACTACTTCCAGCCCTACCAGTTCAGGTTTGATTTAGTTACCCAGGACAAGATACTCACCATCAGTGGATCTCATGCCCTCACCTTTCTTGAATCTATGCCAATCGAAGTCCCCCTCTATTACCACTCATTTGTGTAGGCATTTGACAGAGGAAGGTGAAGATTCTCCCAGAGCAGAGTCAAATGGGTCTCTTACCAGCTCCTTCCCCTTCAGGTCAAGAGGTCCTTTCTTCTATTATACTCCCACTACAAGTTCTTCCCTTGACTCTTTCAACTGTCACAGAGTCCCTGGATCTGAGCCCTCTGGCTCCAGCTGGCTCAGATCTGAAGATGATAGTATCTTCAGATTGGATGCTTACTCTGAGTGCTCTGGTTCTGTCAGCTCTGGAGAGCTCTTGCAGCTGAAGCTTCCCAGTCAGATCCAAGGTGTTGGAGCCATCTCTGTGCCTCGGCACTGGGTAGCTTGGCTCTGGCTTCCACCATGGGGATATTGCCTTTGGAGCAGGGGAGAACTGCAGTCCAAAAACTTGTCTTTTCAAATCTGAAGTCTTCCTTTCTCTGGATTGTTCTGCCTTCAAGACTGTGAAGAGGGTTTTCTCTCTGCCTCAGCAGAACAGATGGATTCAGCCCCCTTGGATCCTAAGTCTTCTACCTTGATGTCTCTGAAGTCAAAGCCTCATCAATCTTTGCCACAGTGGCAGCCAGTCCAAGATCCCCAGGCTTTCCAAAAGGGTATCTTAATTTCTTCTTATACCTCCCCAGAGCATCCCACTGAGGAGGTCCCTTGAAAGAAGACATGTAAGAGGAAGTACTTGGACTTCCCAGATGAGTCGTTCACCAAAGATAGAGACTTTGATGAAGGTGTATAGTCCCTATGGTCAACTCCTGAAGATGTCTCATTTGGAGACATCCTGGAGGTCCTAAAACAGAGAGGTGGCTGGACTCCTAGCAACCCATTTGTATTCCTGGTGGCTTTCAGTACTGACCTATCTACCTCCTGGGTTACTTTGCCTGATGATGAACTTATTGTGTTAGTCTCTCAGTGGGCATGGAAGGAACCTGACACAGTTGACACAATACCTAGGAGACAGGACATGATTATGGCACCATCTTTGGATAAGAAATTTTGGAGCAAAGGTGGGTCCATTGATGCCAAGGTCATGGTGACGGCTAGCAAAAAGCAACTTGCCATGGACAGTTCCATTGTTCATCCCCCTAACATGGAGTTGAGAGTGTTGGACCTGTTTGGGAGGTGTGTCTATGCTTCAACAACCTTTACCAGCTCTCCTGAAAGGAAAGCCCGATTGTCCACGTCTGGAGGCAGTTGGCAGTTGATTATCCCTGCACCAGAAAGTCTGGCTAGACATAACAAAAGATACTTGAGTGCAGAGGATTATTCCCACAGGTTATATAATACCATTTTCCCTTCCACCTCCAATCTCAAGAAAGAGCCCTTATTTTCCACACAGTCAGAGGGAACAAGCAATAATTCAAATACAAAAGCTACTAGAAAAAAGACTCATCCAAGAGGTCTCACTAGACCAGATAGAATCTGGAACTTACTCAAGGTTCTTTTTAGTGCCAATGAATTTGAGGGACTGGAGATGAATTTTGGATTTTAGCTACTTAAACTAGTCAGTTCGATACACCAAGTGTCAAATAGACATGGTTCAGTCCATTCAGCCTTTTCTGGACTAAAATAACTGGATGTGCTTGATAGACCTTCAGGATGGGTACTAGGACATAAAGATGAGCAGACAATCCAGAAGGCACTTAAACTTCCTTCTAAAAGTCAGTCATTACCAGTTCAAAGTTCTTATCTTTGGCGTCAACACAGCCCCCAGGATGTTCACCATATGTATGGCAGTAGTAGCAGCTCACTTGAGACTGCAAGGATTCTGGATGTTTCCATATCTTGACAACTGGCTTGTTACTGCCTCGACCAGGCATCAAGTAATAAGGGCAAGAGATCAGGTTTTCCAGACGTAGCATATAGTAATCCCCAGATGAGAACAACACCTGGCACCATCTCTGACTTTGGAATTCATAGGAGTACTGTTCAACACAAAGTCAGTGATAGCTTTTTGCCTCCCTCAAGGGTGCAAACTATAAATCACAGGTCAGAAAAATAATCTACAGTACCAAAATTTCGGCCTGCTTGGTCCTTCAAACTCTGGGATCAGAATAAGTGGCAAAAGCACTAGTATCTTTAGTTAGATTTTATATGAGGATTCTATAGTGGATGCTAGCAACACAGTGGTCAATAATTTATCAACCCATGTCAACTCTGATTCAAATCACTCACATATAGAAGAGAGATCTCAGGTGGTAGATTCAATCAGATCAGGTTCTGCAAGGCTGCCCATTCATTCCCTCTCAGCGCAAGACCATAGTGACTATGGACTCTTCCCAGTTGGGGTGGGGGAGGCATTTTCTGGGGAAGCCAGTTTGCATATCATTGTCCTAGAGATGTGAGCAGTGTTTTTAGCAATGCAAGCCCTTCAGAATGCTCTTCTTTCAGGGACAATTGCAAACCAAACAGACAATAGTTTGGTATATCAACAAACAAGAAGGTACCAAATCTTACCCCTTATGTCAAAAAGCACTCAGAATGTGGCAATAGATGATCTCATCCAACCACTTTCTCATAGCAATGCACATTCTGGGGAAGTCTAGTGAGATAGCAGACAAGTTGAGCAGGTGTACTCTTTTACCTCATGAGTGGTTCCTCAACAAGAAAGTGACAGAAATGATTTTTCATCAGTGGAGCCAACCTTGCTGCAACCTTTTAGCTTCTCTCCTAAGCACCAATTGCAGCAGCTACATTACCCTAATTCCCTCAAAGGGTAAAGTCACCCATCCAGTCATGCTTGCCACCTAGTCCTGAATGCAAAATGCAATAGCAATCAGCTGAACCTCATGGATAGCCCAGTAGAAGAAAGACAAAGGCAGCTTAATAGTATCCTAGTGTGGTGGATGTTCATACTGTATAAATAGGTGTTTTGATAGGCACATACCATACTTAATTTCATTTTAAGATGCCCTACCTTTTCTTATACTGTTAATAATGGCATGAGTGTATGTTAGGTATTGTTTCACCATAAAACAGCACAACTTAATTAAAAATAGCCTGAAATAACATTTAGTTTCATAGGCATAATTTAGTCCTCAAATCATACATGATAGGATATTTTAAGTAACCCTGTCAGTATTTAGTTAACAGTGTAAATGGTATTGCATAAATCCATTCTAGGAATACTTGCTGCACCCTCCACATTATAACTTGTTAACTGTATAGTAGTTCTCTAACAGCTACATTTCACTGTCATCCTGTGAGTGAAAAGTGACCCATTCAACTGTAATTCATCATCATCCCCTTTGGGGAGTGTGATGTCTCCACAAATTACCACTTTAATAACAATGTCCTAAGCGTGCAAGCAGTTGTGAGACACCTGGGCATCCAGGTTGACAGCAATCTATCTTTTGACCACCATGTTGCCTCTGTTGTACAGAGAGCTTTCTACATGGCTCACCTCATTAGTAAGGGTATTTCTTCCAGGAACAAGCAAGTCATAACTTCCCTGTATTCCTCCCTTATCAGGCTCATCTTTGAGTATAACTCCCCTTTCGGCATGTGCCTCACAAAGCACATGCAGCAGCTGGAGAGACCACACAGGTTCCTGACCAGCAGAATCCAGGGCTTCAAAAATCTATCCTACATGGATAGGGTGAAAGTCCTGTCCCTCTACTCTGTCTCAAACAGACTCCTCAGAGGTGATTTATGTCTGGCATACAAAGCAATCTCTGACCCCACCTTGATGAAATTGCTGCATATCCGCATGTCAAACTCCATTAGCGTGACCCGCATGCAAAACCTCGGCTTGGTCTGCGACATCAATAGGACTTGCTGAGTCTCCCAGAGACTCCCCCATCTGTGGAATAAACTCCCTCTCCACATCAAGCAGAGTACCTCATTATCCCTCTTTAAGAGGAACATGGATGACTGGAAAGGAAGTAGAAAATACATGCTTGGGATTCCACCTGTGTCCCTGCTGGACAGGGGCTTCGAGTGCTGACTTGTGGGAACATAGGCTAATTTATTGGCTAGGCTTATAAGGGCCCTCAGGGCTAGTAACCTAGTACCTTGCTATGTTCCTATGTCATTTCTCTCAAGCAGAGTCATCCATTATTATAATTTTTTCTTGCTCTTCTACAAATATTGTGTTGCTACCAGTTCTAATTAGAAAAGTTAGTAAAGTCTTCTGATTACATTAGTGTTACATATTTCATAGTGTATGTCTTGAAATTTAAATAATAAAAGTTAGACAAACTTACCTTTTTTGCCAGGGTCACTGATTTTTTTTCTGCCACAAAACATTCCGAGCAGCTGGAACCAGCTTTATTCACCATCGTGTCTGGACTCTATTGCTCTAACATAACCGCAAATCCCACCCACCCATTTTTCAACTACATTTATACTCCACTTAGCCCCACGCACTCTAGCACGTGACTAATTATCCAATCAAATGAAGTTCCTCTTAGACATGACCTTCTACTACTATAATACAATCTCATCGCAACAGCCTTTTTAATGATTAGCAACAATCAACATCCCCCTTCCTTGTCTCTACAATACCTGATTCACACTGACAGTTACTCAAGGTTTTCACTACCTTATATCTTTTTAAATATGTTTTTCTTTTTCCTACCAACCCTTACTTTAAAACTATTCCAATCCTTTTATTTAACATACTTTCCATCCTCTTGCTGCTGTTGGCCCAGTCTATGACCTACCATGTCCCATTGAATTCCAAATACAATCTAGCACAATTCTGACTATAATTTCTAACTCTACCTCTCAATTAGCTCTTATCACCTCTCCACAAGCTGTTATAACCTAAATATCAATCTCTTCTTTAGACATAAAATACTTCACTTTCAACCTCCATCTACTCAACTCAAACATGCTCAATTACATTACAAACCTTTTTTGACCTATACACTACAATTCAGTAAAATATCACAGTCTTGAAACATTTGCACTAAGCCTGGACCTTGTCTGGCACCCACATCAAACCCCAGCAGCTATTCCAACCCAACATACATGTCTACATCATCAGAGTCTTTTCACCCCACTCCTCCTGCCACAACAGCTACTCCCGTGCAACAGAAATAATCCCCCTTCCAGCACAATCATTCCATCAAAAAAATCTAAACATTATCACATTAAAAGTTTCAGGTATTTGCAATAAAATAACTAAATTGTATGCCTGGATACCTCAATAGACCCCAGACATCTTAGCTATCACAGAGCCATTGCTTAAACCAAATATAAATGACACCAGTATTATGTATCCTGGCTAGAATATAATTAGATAGTTTAAAATAGAATTCTAACAATCTCCCAATATACCAAGCAAATTCCTACCTTTCATAGCACTGAAATTCTCATCACCTTCCTAAATCTAAATAAAATTCTATATATTATTGTACTCCAGGCCAACAATATGGGTTCCTATTACATGACTGAATGCTCATCCGTCAAACCAAATGCACAAAATCACAGAATATTGAAGGAACGGATCAGCAAACTTTTTCCCAGGGAAAGAAATTTGCTGGGCCATTCTCCAGACTTTGCTATTTTTTTCACTGTGGTGCGATCTCTAAGTTGGTATATTTAAGGTGGGGGTGTGGGGGGCGAAGCCCCCCCAGTTTGTTTCCTGTATATATTTTTTTTAATCAGTGAATTTTCTTATCTGGAAATAAATTGCTGAGCCGTTCCTTTGACATTTTGTGGTTTTGTGCTTTTTGGTTCGATAATCGTTCGCTATATCTAGTGTTCGATCATATAATATACCCATACCCAACAATATACCCATACCAGAAGACAATCTGTCCTGCACCATTAATGCAATCTGTAATGAAGCCATCATGGTAGGCAATGAGAATATTGAATGGTAAACCCTATTCTCTGATTTCCCTTCCTCCAGCGTTAAACCGATTTGGCATTACGTAGCTTTTCAAATTCACAAGATATAACAAGAACCATGGCAAAGGTCGCATCCTGAACTGGATATTGGTATCTGAACCCAGTAAACATTTCTCTGCTGGTATACTTTGTGATGCTCTAAGTAACCAAGTCTTTGTCTACACCAAAAGAAAGCATACCCTCCAGACTACAAATCTTGAACTAAAACAGCCCATGACCTCTGTAATTTCAACCCACAATCACTCAGTAATATATCACCAGCTATGCAGTGGTCCTCCTTAAAAAGTCTATACCTACATGATGCCATCAACCATTTCATTACAATATTCCTGAAGACATTTAATAATTTAGCCCCACTACATAAAAAAGTCAAAATAAATCATGTTACATGGCTTTCTAAATAAACCAAAAATCTTAGTAAGAATAAGGGCACAGATTGGAAACAATGACAGAATTATAAAACATCAGAACACCTTCTAACTCTCAGAAAACATTGTAATTTAATCAAAAAACATGTTAACAACAACAGAAAACAATACTATGCTCATCTTCAAAACCAATCATGGCATGGCCTTCAATTAATTCTCTACTAAATCCTGATAGCTAAAAAGACCTTAGTCCCTATCCTATCAACTTATCCAAGCAAACTACAATATTATTTATTACCACGTTTATAGACTGCATTACTTCCATAACTCAAAAGGCACCTCCTTTTTTCCAGACCCTCCTCACACAGCACCCCAACTTCTTTAAACACATTCTCTCCCAAAAGAAATCAAAACAGTCTACACCCAACCAAATTCCATTAACCTCCTCCCCTCACTCATTCCATGTTACTTCACCCCCTTTGCCTTCAAACCAGTCCCTGCTTCTGAAAAAAAAATAGTTATTAAACTGAAATTCTCTTATACTGCAGCTGACAGCTTTTCCCCTGAATATCTCAAGCTCATTGCTAAATTCATAGCCTGTGTACCTATGTTTAGTTGAGTATTTACTAGCTCATTTCACTGCTGCTGCTGCGTAATGGTTCTATTTATGGAATGTATATTATATATTAACATACTGTATCCTCGAATGTGAACTATAATTTATTGTATGTTAAATATGGAGATATACACTGTATGCTGAATATATATGGAGCTTTTATCCACAGGCCTCTACTGAAAATGGGTCTTCTCTAGCAACACAGTGCAGTTTCTCAACAGTAAGAAGAATACAACTGTAAGATCTGGCATTATTGACCTAACAGTTATCGTCCATGACTTACAAGGGGAAGTGAAAAATAAGGCCGCATTCTGTAAACTAATGGATAGGTAAATAGTAGTGTGTGTGTGTGTGTGTGTGTGTGTGTGTGTGTGTGTGTGTGTGTTTGAATATGTGCTTGTGTTTGTGAGAATGCATGGGCCACCAGAGATGATTACTCCAGGAAAATTCTGATTAGCACTAGTGGTAACACCATGCAATTCAGATCACGGAAGTTAGCTGGTAATAAAATCTTTTCTCACTGCAGTTATGTCATGAATCACATTTCCCATGATTAAGGAAGCTACTACTTTTGGCCACAGCAGTTTCCATGAGTAAAGGTTAGTTTGTCTGAATCTGTCCCTCAGATAGTAGCATGCAAATTTATTGAAGAGTAGCTTTTCACAGAAATGTGCAGGGAGGATCCTGAGGAATAGCCGGGTTATACATTTTAGTCAGCAAATATCCATCAAGAGATTGGTTTACATATTTGGTTAGGATTCTTATACTGAAGTTATATATTTGGAACATATTTTTTGTGTGTATATGTGTGTGAAAAGAGGCAAAATCAGTGGTGCTGACATGGTTCAGGAAAAAAAAATTATGAACTGGGTAGTGTGGTAGTGACCTCAAAGGAAGAGTGTATAAAATAAACAGATGATAACAGAACATTAAAAAACTCATATGATATGTAGTTTTGCCTAAAGAAAGCAATGTAATTTCTATTTAAGAACAGAGATATGGTGCTTGAATTTTGGCAATGTATCTGAAAGATGCATGATAGTAATGTTCTTGTTTGTCTTTTCAGCTTTTCCCGGTTAGGGGTCGCCACAGCAGAACTCCGGTCCACTAATGATTGGCAGTCGATTTTTATGGTGCCGAGTTGCCAGCCCAATGCCCAACCTTCAGCGAAGGCATGATAGTGTATAAACAATAAATCATTTAGTAGGAGAAGCACAACGATTTAATTACTAAGTCAAGGGATTCAAGGTTTCAGAAATATCACAAAGAAATATATTCTGAACATATTTTATGGTTAGAATTCTGGGTAATTCCCCAGTCCTGTAAATGAGCCTTGTAAAGGCATTTTTACACCTTCTTTCCCAAAGTAAAGCCTTATTGTGATAACCATTTGAAAAGTCGAGACCTGCTAGAGTGAGTCACAAAACAATTCGACTAAATGGACTTGCATATTTTAAGCCCAAAATGGCCATTTCTTGGAATATTCCCTTTTCTCTAAGGCATAGGTATTTTGGAGTTGGTATATACAAGTTTAGAGCAGAGGGGGGCTTGTTCGATCTTCGAGATTTGTTCTTTTTTTCCATTTGTTGGCACTTGGCATTTCAGTTGTCTGCATTTCAATAGAGATCCCTTTTCAGCTCCAATAATATGGCCTGAAGTGCAATCCATTATTAATACAAAATTAAGGCACATGCCTGGATGGACTACCATTAGATTTATTCTATGAGTTCATGTAAGAATTATGCTCACCTCTGCTAGATGTTTACCAGTAGATGTACTTACATGGAAAACAATTCTTTATCAAACACTGCTAAGGTTTAATGTCCTTATGTCATGGAGGGGCACAATAAAGTTTGCTAACTTTCATCTTATTTCACATTTCAGTACTGATGTTTACATCCATACCTGAATTTTGACTACTAGAATACAAGTTTTATTACTAGATCTAATTTCCAGCGCCCAAATGAGCTTTGTTATTAGGAAGAACAGTGCAGACCTGCATGGGAACAGTCTCCTTTACAACAGCATGCATCAATGACTTCTAGGAAAATCATTAGTAAATATAGGGACCAGAGTTGTTGGGCATGGATGTGTACTTTGGAGGAAGTGCCCACACTCTCTCTCTAAAGACAAAGTTCTAGGAAGAGAAATTCTCATTACTGTGCTACAGGTGCAGCTGTAGTGATTCCAATAGCATTGACTCTATTGGTTGGGTCTAACACTACAAGGTATTGGGTACTTGTGCCATTCAGCATAGATACAGCAATATTTTGAGGTACTGTACAAGAACCCTGTGACAGTGTAGGGGAGTAATAACTTGTCAGCTCCCTTTTCTTTGCAAAGATCCACTGTGAAGCACAGCCCTGTTCCTGCAACTTTATGTTTACTTTCAGTTGAACAACTGTTTGGAGAAATATAGAAATAGGAGCATGTCAAGGGCTGGTTATTAGGGAGCGGTGAACTTATTTCTTTCAGACAACTATTATTATTGAGGAATGTAGGTGATGATGCAGGAATGATTTATGCATTCCTGTTTGAATTTCATATCTGTACCAGGTCCAAGATTAAGTACACGGGAATCAAAATAACTTCCACTTGACAAGATTATACAGTAGCTAAAAGAGATGGGCCTTCAGATTTCTTTTCATGGATTGCCAAGTACCCATAATTATTTGGGAATAGATTCACTCTTCCACTTAGAAAAAGTATATGTTTGTCTACAACAGTGATGGAATACATTATTTTGTATGCACCAGCTTTGAAAAGAATGGGGTTTATCGTTATTAGGAAGGATGCTGACTGTGAATACATTCTTTACTCCACTGCTCTAGTAAATACTGAGGAATATATCATGTAAAAAGACTCAGCCATATTTAAAGTTGCAAATATTTATGTCAAAGTTTGGATAGATGAAAAAAGGAAATCTTAAGAGTTATGCTCCCCTCATGTAAAGGGGGCAGTGGTTTGAGATGTCCTGATGTCTTGCATTATGTGGAGGCCTTTCTTTAACACCGGTTATGAGAGGGCTGTTCAGTTTAGAGACATATCTTTTAGAAGTTAAGGAGAAGTTTATATGGATGTTATAATAGGCATCTGTCAAAATCATTACAAGGCTGCTATGCCCTGAATCTTGCTACTGTTTTAGCATATGTGATGGAAGAGTTTATTGGAAGGTATGAAAAACCGTGGACAATATAACTCTCAGGAAATTGATGTAGGACATAGAAGGGAAGTTAGCTTTGGCATTATTTTTGCATGTAATACACAAGAATATTGTGAGAAACAAGAGAAAGCACTGGCAATATTGCAAAATAGGGTCCCTTTGATTAAGACTAGGTTGTCAAAGATCCTGGGGGGATGTGACCCCTTTCCACAGTGACAGAGTAAGAACTTTACTGTAATAATCAAGGTAGATTCTGAAAACAAAACAAAGCATTATAATGCTAAGATTTTTTTTTTATGTTGCATGGGTGGAAATATTACTCAAGAGAGGACTTCAGGCAGGTTTAGAAATTTTAAAGGCACAGTTCAGGTGTAGGGGGTTCTGGGGTGCGGGGTGGCTACATTACAGAAATGTTTTTAAAATCACACAGCCGTGTAAGTTCTGATCTGACTTGGGTGGGTGCTAAACATTCAGTCATAGAAGAGACGATGGATCTCTAAGGGATATAAAGTGCAATGCTTGTGTTTTAAGTAATTCAAGTTTTTTGGAGTAAAAGGCCAGATACCCTGGGTAAAGCTGTTATAAGGAGCAATCAGCAGAACAGTAGAGCTGCTGATAGTGTTTAAATGCAGTGATGTCTGCTGCTATCATTGTCTACTAAATGAATATACCTATTTGCAAGAATATTTGGGGACCTTTGGAGCATATTTCTTTGATCCTTATGTTTGGTTGGAGGGTTGCTATTCTGGGAATTACTCATATAGTCAAAAGACCTAGGTACATATTCTGACTTGCTGTATATATTGTAGAAATGCTGTGTTCTGAGAATAGTGTGGGACGTGACAATGAAAGTTTGAATAACAATGTTGAGCATATGTGTGCCTTGACCAAAGCTTTTCGGTGCCTTCTTTCTCATGTAATAGTACTAAATACTTGACATTTGATCTATTGCCTTTTATGTGACTCCAAGTAATATTTAATAATTATTTGTGGTGTAATTTATTGTACCTCCTAGTTTTATCCAGAAATTGTGAACTTAGCTGTTTAGAGGTATGGTGACAGACAGCCTTCCTTTACAACTGCACATGTCAATGACTCATAGCCAAATCATTAGTGAATATTGTGGCTGGGATTCTTAGGCATGGATGTGTACTTTGGGGGAGGTATCCATAACATAATCCAATGACAGGTAATTGGGAAAGGAAAAGTGAGTATATGCATCTGTAAATTGGTGGGTGTGAAGAAAATTATAAATGTAGAGCTATACATAATTGGTGGGACATAAACACACAGTAAAATAGAAACCTTGTATAGTGATAACCAAACACCAAAGTTCCTGGTAAAAATCATTTAATATTATAAACACCAGTGAAACAAACAATAATCCAGCCAAAATCACCAGGAACCAAACAATAATCATGTCAAGCGTTTTCGTCTGTAAGTGTCAGGAATTCATCAGAACAAAGTACACTGGGGTTTATTCACTTTAAATACTAATTAGCTCAACCCCACCCACCAATTAAAACACTTATTAAGATGTTATAACCCCTCTTCAAATCCCTGATGTTATTTAAAAAAAACCCACAACCTTAAGAAAATTATAAAATTATAGATTTGAATTCTAAAATAGGCATTAAGGTACAACAGTCATTAATACCTGGACCCATAGCATTTAATCGAAGTTGCCAATAAAATTCCATTGTTTCTAATTTATTTTGCCAATACCCACTCCTGTTATCTTCCTTAACTATTTGTAAGATTCCAAAACAGAATTCAGTGCAAGTTGGAAAGTGTTCCAAATGTCTATACAAGCCATTGTTTTCATTGTTCGTCCCAATGGCATATAAATGTTCATAAATACGCTTACGAAAAGTTATTTCAGTTTTCCCAATATAAAAATGTTGGCAACCTATACTTACTGAAATATATACTAAATCCCTAGACCCACAGTTACCTGATGCGAGTCTAACTTTAATAGAGGGATCCCCTACACAAGTGATTTTCTCTTCCAAAATATATCTACAGTATCCACAAGCACCACATTTTACAGTTCCTTTGGAGGTTAAATTATCAGGCACCTTTGGATGTTCAAGTAAATATTTCAAGTTGAAATCTGTTTTATACACAAATCTAGGAATGTTACCCACATTTTGGATAATCTTGTTATCACCGTTAAATATAACCCAGTTTTTTTCCAATATGTGCCTCACCTTACCACTTAATTCACCATAGGTTAAAACCATAGAATGAACATATGACCCTTTATCACTCTGGGAGTTGTTTTCCCCAAGTGGAATTATCCAATAAGGGCACATACCTTGTCCTCCAACCATTTAAAACCTACTCACAAGTGTGTACAATCATATCCCTGGGGTAACCTCTAGCCATGAAAAACTAAACCAGGGTGCCCATTTCTTTCCTACAAACATCCATTTCCGAACACACCCTGGCTGTTCTGACCATTTAGCCTTTAACTATATTTTTCTTAATATGTCCTGGATGACAACTCCCAAAATCCAGATAATCATTGGAGAATGTTGGATTCCTGTAAATTTTAGAACAAAAACTTTTTTGGGGCAAATCTTTAATCAAAGCTGCATCAAAATAATCCACCCTCACTTCTGAGTGAGTGGACGTGAATTGAAAGTAATCACAAATACTATTGAAGTAATAGGAAAACTGTTCTTGCCAACCTGGAGCTTTCCATAAAATGAACACATCATCCAGGAATCTTAAATAGCAATACCAGTGGTCTTGATAACTCCCCAAGATATATAATATTGTGGCTGGGATTCTTAGACATGGATGTGTATTTTGGGAGAGGTGCCCATAACATAATGGGAAGTTGGCATAATGGTTAAGGTGTTTACTTTTCAGATGCAAGGTACAGGGTTTGATTCTCACGTGGGGTTATTCACTAGGCTTAAAATGGCCCACAAGGGTAGTTAGCCTAGTACTAATCTATTAACCTATTAACAGGTACTTGTGAATGGAAAAGTGAGCATATCCATCTGTAAATTGCTGGGTATGAAGAAAATTATAAATGTAAAACTGCACAAAATTGGGGGGAACTTACACACACAAACAAGCATTGATCGTAATGCAGAAGCTTACAGGGTGTATAGTCACTGACATGTCATGTTTGATTGGCTATAACACAAGAGCTATTTGAAAGCAGCAGAATCTGCAAACAGTAGAGTCAGACTGTGGGCTCTCCTGACTGTGTATACCTTGTGTTGTGCTTTTCTCAATGGTGTCTACTGTAAAGTTATCTGACAGCTATCAAGTTACATTTATGGCTAAGTGCTTTGCATATATAAGAATAAAATATAAAGATATCATGGAAAATAGCAATCTTGACTTTAGTATAATACCAAGAAAATTGATGTGTTAGATTTCTATCCTGCTGCTCTGTCTTGGAAATGTACATTTCATAGTAGGTTCTGTGTCCCTTATCAAGATGGCAGAATAGTTGTCATTTTCTTGTGAAGTAAAATGGCAGATCTAGCTGTGTATGTGGTCCTATTTGATGACACAACTCATGCTGTATCAACATATGTGACTAGATCTCAGAGATCTGTAAGGATGTTGATAATTAACAATGTTCAGCACATGTACTAGTACATGCACAATTTATTTAAAAGAATTATTACTTGCAGTTTTTTTGAGGTTGTCGTTTGACAGTAATCTAATAATCACATCTACTTACTGGGTCAGCATGAATCTCTCAGTTTTTATTTGCAGTTGGCTCATAGCTGTAGTCAGCTAACTTTCAGAAGTTTCTTCACAATTTACTCTTTATTTCCTAGGTTCTAGAATCAGTGATGATAATCTGAAATTAATTTATACACCTATTTCAACTCTTCACTGTATGCAGTGGCCTATATATATATATATATATATATATATATATATATATATATATATATATATATATATATATATATATATATATAGGCAGGATGACCCTAAAGCTGGAGCTCTAGGGCTTATATTTTCCTTGTCCAAGCCTGAAAATCCATTCAATCATATTGGAGGTTGGCGGTTGTAGTTTAGACGTCCGTAACTGAGTGTTTTGCCTTACCAGGAACAGTAGTTAATCAGACCTTGAGGATCTAAATCTCAGTATAAAAACAGTAGCACCAACTAGTCAAATAGTATTATAAATAAGGAAGTACTCTGTAAGCCATTGCATTCCTTGTAGTGTGATCTTTATTCAAGTTTCTCCAATGTAAAGGCAGATGAGCAGTGTATGGTCTCTGGAAAATACTGGGAAGTTGATTTACATATATATTATATGAAGGAGGCATGTGTGTGTGGGGAGGTATCTGCCTTGGGCGCATGTCAGTGGTGAAGTGGCACTCCTTGGTTCAAGATCCTTACAGTAATCCCCTCCCCTTGATTGACATCCAGAGTATCTGAAAAGAATTTATGGTTTCTAGTCTACCATGCAGTTTAAGTAATTAATATGTTGATGTTATAACATTTTACTATTTTAAAACACTTTCAAAAAACATTAGGAAAAAAATGAGACTGAAAAATACCATTTCCAAGGAGGAAAACATTAATAAAACCAGTGGCAACAGCAAATCAATTTAATATAGATATTTACATTATTGTTTGCCAGTGCTTTCACATTTGATTGCTTTATCAGACCTGCCAAAAAATTGTTATTTATAGAATGTATGTCATTAATGAATTGTTTTCTTGATGAGAGTTTAGCTATATTTATAGGCATAGTTTGTAGTAAGGTAGGTAGAGAAACTCGGTGTTCATGATTAGTTTGTATGGGGCAATTTGGTTTACAATGTTGAGTGAACAGTTAAGGTGAATGAGTTTTTACATTCATGGAAAGCATTTTGCTGCATATTATACTATGCACACAGCGCTAAAGTAGTTCAGACCTGATGGCAAATGTACTATTGAGATTCATTTTTTAAATGCCAGTAATGCACTTCTGACCAGTCAGCATGGCTCAATCATGCCACATAACACCCTGCTCCTGGGGTGCCCCGCCTTTCGACCCCACCCTAACTATGAGTCTGAATCTATGTAGTCTGCTCTTAAAGTTTCTATGAGAATATGAAAGGCTGCACATAATAGGGATGTATATTATAACAAACTCAAACTGTTTTAGACTACGTTATGGCTCTGATTGTTTCAAGTCTTGACAAATCAAAATAAGACTTTTGCCATATATGTTGCATCAAATCTTACTGTAAATTAGTGCAGTTGTGCTGTTTGGAATATCAAAACATAGTAAAAATGTATATTGCTCTCTTCTGTGTGATAAAGGACTGACTGCAGCTCTGATGTCTTACTCACTTAGTGGCTGGGGTGACAATGGAGACAGATGGATGGTAGGTGTGAGCAGTTAGTGTCAGCTTACCCATCCCTTGTGGTGTGGGTTTCTGACCACAGTTAAAGATGTCTTGCTGGAAATTAGTAGAGGAACTTGATTGTGAAGCATGCTGCTGAATGTTTCATAATATGGGAAGCTTGTGTGGGTGTACTGCCATGTGTAGTTTATACACATACCATTACATACGTGTTCTCTCTGTTCGTTTCCCCATCCGTGCATATCTAATAGGATCCCTACCAGTTCCTCCATATTTGATGCCCACCTCATGACTCCTGCTGTTAAGAACATGGACTGATGATCTGAATCTGGAAGATGTCATAAGGTACTCTGTACCTTAGCAGAGAATGACTGTGGGAATAGCAGGATTTGATTGACTACAAATTAGGGGTGCAAATGGAAGATAAAAAAATTAAAAAAAATAGATGTCTGTACAGGGGACTATGGACCTAAAAATAAAAGGCTGTAGAAACAGAAAAAGTCATTGAAATATAATTGTTTGCCTTGGTGTATTACATTTTTAAAATTTCTGGAATGGCTTATGGCAGATTTTTGTATAATGTTTGTTAAAGTACCACCTATATTGTATATGTGTACATGTGTGTTTTGCAAATAATGTAATGGTTGCATGGTTGAATACCTAACAAGTAAGGGGAAACTGTTCAGACCAGGGACTCGTAGAATGAGCCAGAGCCAAGTTCATTTATTTATTTCAATTATACACTAAGTAAGAGCAGCTTTTAAATAGGAGCGTACACCAAAGCAATTAAAGGTACTTATCCCTTTACACACAGATACCTGTGCTTCAATTGCATGAATTCAGCTACTAGCATCTGCCTTTTTTAAGGTATGGATAATTCTTATACAGGGGAAGTCGTATAGGAGAACGCAGAGGAGTGTGAATGCTGTTGCTGAAGGATGGATTTTCTAAGGTTAGGGTCAATGGCTCCAACTTAGTAGTCCAAGTTAGGGGTCCTTATTTGCCAGTAGAAAACCTGGTAGTTGCCTGGCCAGAAATATTCAGGAAAAGAAAGTTTTAATTGCTTCACCAAATGAGGTTCTTCTGTTGAGAGACAGAGTTATGTAGACTGTTGTCTGCATATCTTTGAACATTCTCTGGATTTGTTTTACTTTAACTTTTATATTCTATGTGTTAAATTAGGCTCACAAAAGGGTGCAATTTAATAAAACTGTCAGCACTGTGAGTGAGAGAGAGAGACTGTGCGCCTGTGCCAAGTATCACCACTAATGCAGCTCCGTGATTGAACTATTAAATAAAACAGAGTACTTGCAATAAAATTAGTTTCCATTTTGGTCTCATTTTTGCGAAATCCACCCATTTTGGTGGTGTAACAGTTATTTATAAATCCTTACTGTTCTGTGAAAAGTAGATCCCACGTATAAAAGTTCACAATATATTTACAGTTAAAGGAAGTGAGTATGTGGGGGCAAGGAATAAAATCATTAGTAAGACTTCTAGTTTTCTCTCTGTACTTTGCAATACCATTGCTTGCACTCAAAACAGTTAGTCACACAGCAGTGATTTTTTTTCCTTTTATGCCGGCGTGAATGTTATGATTTTTTTTTTTTGGTATGCACAGCACTGATTTATAAAAATAAACTGTCCCAAGATAGGACTGTCAGCACAGTGGATCACATTAATATTATTAACCTACCAATCTGATACTTTTGATTTTGTGTCATATATTTCTTTTGCTTCTTAGTTTTGCTGTCTTGCTTTATATTTGTTGTAAACATTGTATAATGAGCAGTTCAGGATTTAGAAGTAAGCCGATACATACAGATGAAATAGCAAGTGGCCAGGAAATAAATCATTGTTGTAACTGTATCCTCTGAGAGATAAGTCCAAAGAGTAGTCCATTAAAAAGTAAAATTACTATTGCTGGTCAAGCAATAAATGTTTTGCTGCATATTTTGTTCACAGATCAATTGGGTAACCACAAAACTATGCACATCTACATTTAGCAAGTTTAGAATCAATCATGTAATCTTATTTTATGAAACATAGTAAGCCTGATATTTTATAAAATGTTATTTTCTCCCCAACTTACAACAAATATCTTTATTAGCTGAACTTTTCAAGGAACACCACACAATGTGCTTTTTCCCAAGCAGCAAAATCAGTTGTGAATGGTATACACATTTCAAAGATACAGCAGATCACTGTTAGTGTATCATTAGTTAGATTTATTGAATTCTGCCAGTGTTACTTGCAATAATATAATTTTCTTTCTTTAAAAAAAAATATATTTTTTAACAGAGGCAACAGTATGTATTTCTGATGCATGCACATATTAAAGTGAAGGAAATCTCATAAATTACTTCATATCTTTAACTGCAGTCTCAAAGGGAGGAACTCAACATCTTTATCTACAATGTCATAATACAAACGATTATTTTATGCTTCTTTGTTTTTCACTCTTGGATACTATTTTTATACAAACTTTAGTTTACATCTATTTTATTTCTGATTTATATACGACATCCTTTAGTCTTGTTTGATATGAGATTAATTTTAAATGGATGTGAATGGTGCTAAAAAGGTTTTCCGCAGTCAGGTTATTCCTTGTGTGCCATTTTAATCTAAAGGGTGGATGACATAACAGCTGTCTGTCAGAGGGGTTCAAAGTGTTGAATACCACCTGCCTTTTGTCATTTCTTGCAGAACTGCCACTGCTCTGCCTTTGCTTTGAAAGTTCTTTTATTCTATATCAGTTTAGTCACCAACTTTGTTCATTCATTGGGCACCTATTGATCGTGATATGACACCAGCCCTTAAATAGTCTGTTATTTGCTCTATACCATTGATGGAAACATTCATTTCACAGGAAATCTTTCTCTATGAGTTGACAAATCTTCCTTTCATAAGATTTTGTCAGGTTGCATCTTACGCCTGGAAGCTTCAAAATCACAAAAGCTGTCAGACTCTTTTCAAAATACATGCTTCCAGACACTTCTTGGATCAAACAACACATAAAATTGACATCATCTGGCCAGGCTGAAGAAAGCACACCTTGATGAAAGGCTATATTAAGTCAGGGAGACGTCGTATATGAAAAAGGTGATGACAGCCATTTGCCCTTATAAAATGCAAATATTAACCTTTGCTGTTTTATGCAAGCACAGTTCTTATTATACAAGAAAATGCTTGCTACATTTGCACACATTCATTCTGCAGTGTGACAGGTTAAAATATACAAACCTGCAGTGCAAATTTAATAAGATAGTACCACATAAATCATATTTGTTTAGTATCTTCAGTATCTTTCTGTGCCCAACACTAGATTGCTAGTAAACAAGACTGTAATTGCTTAAATATGCTCATAGATAACAGTCTGCCTTCCCTATAATGGAAAAGTCAACCAAGTGGGAGACTGAATAGTTATTTACTTAGTAATTATATTTTCTTATGTGGATAAATACATTTGTGCCAAACCATATAGCACTCTTGTCATGCCAAATCATCTCCCTACTTGTGCAGACTCATTTCCTTGCATGGTCTTAGTGCCTAATGGGAGTAGGATTAGTTCTGCAGAAGATCTCTTGTCCAACATCCTGTCCTTATTGTAACCACATCACATTTCATGAGAGCTGACCAGGTCAGGATAGATTGGCTACAGAGTTAATATGACTTTTTGCTTCATTTCTAATATTACTTGTCAATAAACACCTCATTCATCCTAATACTGTGCCTTCACCCCCACACACACAAACAGACATATTTTCTCTATATTCATTTTTTTGTCCAGTTTGCTTCATTTCTAATCCCCTTGCTGTATATCTGGTGTCTGACGTACCTGCATCCTTATCTCTGTTTATCCTCTGAAGAGTTTTCCTTTGCTTTTGAAATGATTTATTGCTCATGTCTTTTTTGATGTCTCATTCACCTTTATTTTCAGATACTGACCAGACCAGTTGATTGTTTGACTCTTTTACTTGTTTTCTGCTCAAATTATTATTATTATTATTTTTTTTTATGATTTCTGGATTGTCACAGCAATACTATGACCTCTGGTACAGTTTCAATGTGACCTTCAATTTTCAGTCTGACTCCACATTAACTTTTTGATTTCTATTTCTACATCCACTTTCATCCAATTGTAGCCATCACTTGAGGAGTTTACATTATAAAATAACTTCACACCAATGTTTGCACAAAAGCTATAAGCTGTTTCGCATTTCTTTATCAATCACATCCTAATTTAGCTTTCCATTAATTATTTGTTCCATAACAAAGATCACAAGTTTTGCTGATGGGCAGCTATGGGAATTTTTTTTCTTTCACTCCTACCTTTGGGGTATGTTACATGCCATACTTCCTACATTGCACCACTTTTGATTGTCCTGTTGTGAGTCAAATAATTTCTCTCCATTGCTACTTCAAAAAAATAGTGCTCTCATTCAATGTAATCTTTAAATTTGTTGCTGATCACCCTAAATGCCACAGATTAGCAGCACCAAATTATTGTACCCATTTCATTTTCACTGTATCAAATTTTAAAAAGTAATGCCATCCTTTTTTTCTGCATGTTTCTCCTGTAACTGCAATTGTCCTGGTCCCCTTCAATACAACACGTGCCACCAAAATGACATTTGATGATCTTTATTAATTTCCAGCATAATTTTATTGCATTATTTCAAATGCTAATTATAACAGAAAAAAAACTTGTAACCAAAACATGTAAAATCCTTGTAACGTACATGATGGAAGTATATCTCGCTCACCCTGCCCAAATAAGCATCATCCATACCCCCACTCACTTATTCTTATTAATCAAAGCAGCATCCTACCACTCACTTTCATCCCCAAAACTCCTTTCAGCAACACCCAACACCAAGAGGGGGAACACAAGAGGGACGACCCTGCCCCTATTGTCCACCCACCAGCCTGATCACAGGCTCGTCACCCTCTTCTACAAAAGAAATTTTACCAAACCTTCTAAAAATAAACTTAAATGTACATTAAACAAATCTAAACCAAACTCATTCAAATACACCCCATCGGATTTAAACCAAACTAGTTCCCTGTCATGAAAATATATGGCCATTTGTATGCACAGCCAAAGCACTCAACCGCGATGCCAGCCTACAACTAATAAACGTTTGTGCGCACTCCGTTAGTGGCATTCGTACTTCACGCATGTGGTACTATCTCAGACCATGCAATGCACATGCCTGGATATAACATCTGCAACATAACCAGATCCTCCCTTACCCGATCCACCAACTGCTTTTTAGGAATTATTCCCAAATCATTACCAGCCAAATGTATCACCAATATTCGAATAAACACCATCTGTGTCTGTATCAATGCAACTTCATCTGTAAGCTGATTCTACCTAAGATGTCTAATTCCATGCCAACTAATTGTCCACCCCAATCAATGCAAACCAAGTACTCTTTCGACTTGTCCTAACTGCAGCAGTCTTTGCCATCCACTGAATATACGAATGGGCCAAGATGGCAATCTCCTTTCCTGAAAGGCAAAACACACACACACACACACACACACACACACACACACACACACACACACACACACACACACACACACACACACATTGATTATCAATTGATGCCATTACCTAGTCTAAGATAAAAAGGCATTTAAAGACCACCTGTTCACTCTATGGATGACCTCAACAGATCTGCCTTCCTTCCCCAAATCGGAAGCCCTACCAATATGAAAAGGGTGCATGGAAAACCTCTCTCCCATAAATCCCATACAACACAGAGCCCTTGTTATTACATATACAAACTGATTACCCATTACCACCTTACCACCCCTCAACCAAAAAATGAAATCCAGAGGGCTCCCCACATCAGTCTACATCAATCTCTCAGCCCAAACCAACAGACACAGGACATCACTCCTATCGTTCCGAAGAAGCATCTGAGCACCTTTCCCAAAATGATCCATTTTAGACCTATGTAACCAAATGTGCACTGCCACAGGATAAACCATGATATCTCTCCAAACTAAAGAGCCCAGGAGTTCTGACACCCAGAATGCCCCAAAATACATCTGTAAACACAAAGTTACCCACAAAACATAATCCACCAAATCACTAAGCACTAAAGCTAAACCTTTCAATTAGACTTTCAAAACCTGCCTTGTGAAAGGCCAGTGCATGTCCATGTTTACACCAGCCACTCCACCTCATCCTCTCAACATGCACCCCACTCTCCTAGACTTTGTGAAATCATGCAGCCCCGGCACCTGTGCAAATATACTAATCACTAACAGGTTCACATTGACCAACTGCACCACTTTACCTTGGCCCCCAAGCCTGAGCAAAGTAATGCAGAAATAGTTCTTCTGACCAAACCCCTTCATCCTCAGGCAGTTGTAAAATAAATTTATCAAAATCATATAATGCCCTACTATATGCCCTCCTGGGAGACACTGCCCAGGACTGCTGCATCAACCACAAGTTTACATCAGCCCAAGATGCCATACCTTGTCTGGCAACACCATCGTTTCTTCTGCTGCACCAGGAGTAAATTCCAAAACTAAAATGAAGACACTCTGTCAGCAATCCCATTCTTAACCCCTGCCATGCACACCTGTGAAAGAAAAAGTTATTAACAAACTCTGCAAAACCAGCTTACATTAAACTAGCAATAATAATTCAGACCTAGCAGTCTTTGCCTGCAAAACCCATACCACTGCTAAATTGTCTGAATAGAAAATGACCCTCTTTCCCCTCAACTGCTCCTGCCAGACTACTGATGCAACCCAGAATGGCATTAACTTCAAAAAGGCAGCATCTCTTTTCCACTCATCCCCTCAATTCACTGGCCAATGAGCCACAAACCATTCCCCGCCAAAAAATGTCCTCATCCTGATACCACCAGCCACATCTGTAAACAACTCCAATTCCACTGTTAAACTTCTTCAAAAAGGACAACCAGAGTGACAAATCCACCACCAACAACTTACTAATACTGACACAGAGATGTTTGCTCTTCCCTCCTGTTAGAAGAAAGGCCAGTAACCTACAAAAGGTATGCCCCAGATGAACTGCCCAACAAGCAACATTTAAAAGCCTTCAAAGCTCCATAGTCTCCCTGTTCAGCACTTTACCTTTACCCACCACCCCTCCAATCTTCTCCTTCAAATGGACTTTTTTGTCTTCCAGCAAGCAAAACAACCCACGTTCTGCATCTACTAGTAAACCCCAACAAATGCAATGCCTTACCAAAATGCATAGCTCTTCACACATCCCCAAAAACTCTTGCAAACCTACCAGTGTTTCCCCATCCCCGTTGCCCACTATCAAGAAATCATACAGGTGGTGCAGCTCCCTCTGTGTTCCACATGCTGACTCCAAACCAAATGAAGTACAGTGCTAAATTTTGCAAATGTAGCACAGGCTACCAAGCATTCCATTGGCTTAGTCTTGTCAAAGTAAAACTTGTTCCCACCTACCATACCCAGCAAAAGATACTCATCTTCCTGCACCAGCAAAAAGCAAAATGCTGATTCAATGTCCAGCTTCATCAACTACGGATCCTTAAATCCCTAATAATCTTCACAGCATCATCCAAAGATGCATAACTAACCTTGGCATCCTATACTGCAATAAAGTGATTAATGGAGTACCCTTCTGGGTATGACAAATGGTGAATCAAGCAGAACTCACCGGCCACCATCTTAAGAACCAGATCCAATGTAGAAAAGTTAAAACTATGAAAGGGGGTCTATCAAAAGATCCCAACAGCCTACCTGCCTGCTGTTCCTTTTCTACTCAATCCCCCAAGATATCCTCCTTCCCTTGTACACATTGCAGATTCTTACAGACTACTCCACCCCTCAACACCCTTGATTTAACAGGAACACTCCCAAGGAAAACCCATCAATTATTTATTTTTTAAGAGATGAATCAAAAAACTGCTGAAGAATCAGCCGCAATAATTGCACCTCAATGGGAGAATGCTTCCCCCAAACATTCCCTTGCCCCCTGAAAGGACACCCCTCCCCACAGTTCCCAAAAATGCCCCCTACCTCGTAGATTCTGAAACCCCTCAAAAGAAGAAGGTAAAAAAAAAATGTATCTTACCTTTCCTGGCACAAGTGTAGCCCAGATATAGATTTGCTGTATCCAGGACTTTTGTAAGCTTCTGAGCAGTGCTCTTCAATTTTTTCCCTTAAATCTGCTAGATCTCTGCTCTCCTGCATTTTTATTAGCTTATTAGTCTAGCACTTTAAACTATTCCCTGTGCCAGAAAGTCTGCTCTTCAAACTTTCCCTTAGAACTAACTGGTTTGTCAGTAGTAGCACTAAAATCTGAATCCCTGTGACTAGCACTTGCTCTAAAACCTGCTGGAAAGCACTAGGAAGCCTTAAACTGGTACAAGCACTCAGCTCTCCTTGTTAATAAGGAGAAATTAATTGTAGGCACTAAACAGCCTATAACTGCAACGTACAATGCCAAGGTAAGGGAAAACAGCTCTTGTACTTTACAAAAGAAACACCGAACCAGGCATGTCCAAGGGTCAGCTTCCGGTGATTTCTCCAGTCCACCTGGTGAATCTGGGCATACTGGGGCAATGCAGCAATTGCCTCATGTATACAGACAACCCTCTCTACCTACAACTCAACACTACAACCTGCGAGAGATGCACTTAGATAGTCAAACTGGAAGCAAAGCTCTCTCCACCCAAGATTGTGCTAGACAGTCAAGAGGAGAAGGTTAATACCTCCACTACACCTCAAGCAACACACAGCCCTTCAAAACTCACACCACCAACATCCACACAAAGGATCTTATGCGTAGGCCCTTAATATTAACCTGCCCAAGCAACAAGGACCTCCGAATCTGAAACACAAACAACAATCACAACCAAAGTTTCACATAGCTCACAACACCAGTGTGTCACCCAACAACAGCCCCTAAGGCAAGGCAACGTACCCAACACTTTAGTCATAGGTGACTCTATAGTCAGGCACATTGATGTCCCACTCACCAGGCTGAACAAGGAGAAAATTAAAGTCAGCTGCCTGTCGGGTGCCAGGATCCGCCACATCACGCATGCACTTAAGTCACTCCACAACAAGTACAAATATGTCTCTGTCATTGTCCATGTTCGAGTGAATGACCTCCCTGGACTACATGAAAAGAGACATGGAAGAGCTCTCAGATCATGTGGCAAAGGCAGGTATGACCTTAGCCCTGAGTAGCATCCTGCCTCTGCCCAGAATGATGACACAGTATAAGGACAAAATGATTGACTTTAACAATTGGCCAAGTTTCTGGTGTCATTCAAGGGGTATCCTGTATCTGTCTGCCTGGGACGACATGATCGACAAACCATGATGCTTTGCCAGAGATGTCTGCTTCTCTCACCCCTGGGATTCAGGTTACTGGTTAAGGGTCTTGCCACCCCTATAGTGCCTTTTTTTAGGCAAGCTCAAAGGACAAAACCACCACCGTAACAGATATAAGCATGCAAAATCTGAAGGTAATGCTACTCAATGCTAGAAGTCTAAACCTCAAAATGCACTCTCTCGAGGCACTCCTAAAAATGGAGAACATTCATATCTGTATGGTAACTGAGACCTAGTTCAAGGCTCCAGAGAGCACCCCTGCAATACCAGGCTACAATTCTTACCACACTTTTCGGCCACCAAACCAGGACTGAAACACTAAAGGCAGAGGAGTGTCCATATTCACCAAGGATATTCACACCTCCAGGCTAGTTGACCAACACAATGCTTCTGAAATTCTACAGGTGCAACTAACACTAGGTAAGACCTTAGTCCAAACTGCAGCTTGCTACAGATCCCCCATCATGCCCCAAGATTCTCACTACACCTTTCTAAACATACTGAGAAATATTAACATACAAACATCCTAATATTAGGTGATTTCAACTACCTTGTCATTAATTGGGAAAACTACTCAGGTACCAACACCTTTGCCCAACAGTTCTTGGAATTCATAAATTCCAACACCCTGGATCAACTAATCCATAGTCCCACTAGGGGCTCAAATATCCTAGACCTGGCTATTGCCAACATGGGAGATCGATGCTCCACACCACTGGTCACCCCCTCATTGGTCAGGTCTGACCATAAGCTAATCACCCTTGATGTCTACATCACACCCCCACCCCTACCCCACAGTAGGGAAACCTCTATAAAAAACTTCTCCAAAGCCATCTTCATGCTACTCACATCAGAAGTGACAAACTTCATGACACCCATGCAGACGGGGACTGAAAGTTCGACTGCTGAATCCTGCACTAAGGCACTGTACAAGCACATTCACTCGTGCATGAATTGTGCCATACCAAATAGAACCAAGACGCTCTCCTCCAAAAAAAGGAAGCCAATCTGGTGGTCACCTGTCATAAGCAAACTATACAACAGAAGGAAGAATCTGTTGCAGAAACGAGGAAAATCCCAGGGTGCAAAATACTCCCTTACCAGCCTCAGTAAGAAGCTGAGATTGCTCATACAATCCTACAACGCTAGTTGCGAAAATAAAATTGCAAATGATTCCAAAGGTAACCACAAGGCATTCTATAGTTATGTCAAGAATCTAAATGGCAATGCTCAGATCTGCTCTAAGTTACAACAGAATGGCATAAAATATACTGATCCCAAGGATATTGCCAATATCCTGGCAGATCGGTTCAGTGCCAACTTCACCACCCTCTCACCCCCTAAAGGGCCAGCTCAATACCAAAAGATTGCCAACTTCCGGTACTCACGGCCACACATGTAAAAAACGCACTCTCCAAAGCTAAGAATACAGCATCCACGAGACCAGACAACATGCCGTGCTGTGTACTACATGAACTACAAAATTAACTGGCACCTCACCTAAGTGTCATTTTTAATCATAGCCTCACCTCAGGCTTCGTGCCCAATGAATGTTGCACAGCTACAGTTATCCACTCCACAAAGGGGGATCCACCTTGGATCCCGGGAACTATTCTCCCATCAGTTTTGATGAGCCTGATCTGCAAAGCCATGGAATGTATTACCATGGAACTTATAAACAAAGACATTGGCAACCTTCAAAGACTGGACCCCACCCAGTTTGGTTTCATAAAGGGCTGATCATGTCTCCTCAACCTTATTGACGTCTCCAAATCAGTCTCCAGAGCCATAGACGAGGGTAAGGTGGTCCACATAGACTATCTGGACCTTGCTAAGGCCTTCAACACTATCCCCCACTCTGGAATCATAGATAAACTTACTAAGCTGGGCATTAATCCCTATGTCACTTGATGGGTTGCTAACTGGCTTACTGATAGAACCCACACTGTAAAAGTAGCCAACTCCAAATCCAGCACCAGGCAAGTGGAGTACCTCAGGGTTTGGTCCTGGGACCGCTCTTGTTTGGCATCTACTTCTCTGAAGTACAGGCCAGCACTAAGGGACTCTGGCTAACAAAGTTCGCAGATGACTGCAAACTGGGAGCCATTACTGAATCCCCAAATTATGTGCATATTCTACAAAAGGGCCTTACAGAAACAGATGCTTGGTGCCAGAACCATGGGCTCAAGCTCAGTGCCAAAAAATGTATAGTAATCCCCTTTGGGAAAAACCATGCACCCATGAATTACCACATAAGTGGCAGTACACTAAAGACCGAAAGTGTGATAAGGGACTTAGGGACACAGGTGGACAGTGGTCTCACCTTTGATAACCACATCACCACAATATTCAGGAAATCCTTCTATGTGGCACACCTCATCACTAAGGGCTTTTCATCCAGAAAAAAGGAGGTCATTGTCCCACTGCACTCATTCCTCATTAGACCCATTATAGAGTACAATGCCCCATTTGATATGTACCTTACAAGACATCTGCAACAACTGGAAAGGCCACAGAAATACCTCACTAAAAGAATCACAAGCCTTAAGCAGATGCTTTATGCTGATCGTATAAAAAAACTCCAGCTATGCTCTGTCACATATTGCCTTCTCAGAGGCAATCTCTGCTTAACATACAAGGCCATGTCAAACCCAGAGCTGTTGGACATGCTACACTTAAAGAAATCCAAATCCCTCCGAGACACATGCACCAGGGATCTAAACCTGGTCACCACAATGAACAAAACATGGTGGAGAGATAGGTTCCTGACCCAGAGACTCCCCATACTCTGAAATAGACTGCCCATACATGTGCCTCTTTGACCCTCATCAAAAGGAACCTTGACGATTAGATGGGAGATAGGTAATTCACCCAGGGATCACGTCAATCACCCTGCTAGACAAGGAACCAGGGAAGTAAATATTCTGGGAAGAAATAGCCAGGGAATTGTTATGGCCAGGCTTGTATAGGCCCTAGAGCCAATAGCCTAGTACCAACCTATGAACCTATGTAAGCCATCCATCTCAGTGGTCAGAGATCCTGACGTTACAAAATTACCATCTTGCCAAACATACTGCCCACCCCCACCTGAGTGTGTTCCCTTACACTTAAAACAAGGCTGGAAAAGCCTACACCTTACTCATGAGCAATGCCCCTCATTAAAAGCCCAACATACCCCCACCCCTTCTCCCCCTATCCTCCTCCACCTACTAACTCTCCAAAACTATCCATCATAATGGCTAGCCATAAGTCTGGAAGATGAAGGAAGGGAGTGATTGACTGCCTTCTGCTTCCAGAATGTCTGGTCATATCACAACCAAGTGATGCCCACCCCTAACCTCTGGGCCTCCCAAATCATAAGAAAATAGGCCGAGTGTGGTAACACCAAAGCAGTATCCTTCTCCAGCCAAATTGCCATATAGTACATGAAGGCTGCCACCCAATTGTCCCATGTCCTGTTTCACAACCTACCTACCCCCCCCCCCAAAGCCATTACGGCTGCCAACAGGTCTTTGCCATTAGACATGTCTGATTCCACTAATTGTTAAACTCCTTCTGCATCCAGTAATTCAAGCACATCCACATTATCCTCTGCTCCAAATATTGTCCTTAACCGAGTATGGTATGTGGCGGAGTCAGAAAAACTGTCCTTGTCCCTCGCCCTAAAGCCTGGGTAGATAACCAATCATCCAGCCACATGCCAAAATTTCTGATGAAACCTACATTGTAGGTGAAAGCGCTCAACATTTGTTATTCTGGACAATAAATAGAAGTTTTTAATTAACATTGGATCCTGTCACAGTATTTCTTCGAGGAATCTTTTTGTTGTTTCAGTCGTTTGGATAGTGCTTGGATTCCTGGAGGTGCTTTTTGGTAGAAATAAAATTAGTTGCAAAACCAATGATTCAACAAGGAACCAACACAAGTTTTATGTGAGAGAAACTCATTTAACCTTTCATCCATTTTGTCACTGTGGCAATAGTTTTAGCTTGCACTATGTCTTCTAATGATATGAAATTATAATTTATCCGACAGCTAAATTTATCACATTTCTCACACACCCATTCTCTCTTTCACCACTTTATAACCAACACAAAATACATTGCTATATTGTTTTATTTGCAGTTATTTTAGATTGCAGCCTTTGAGCACTTCATTAACAACAAGTTATAATGTGCACTGTGCCATATACTTTATCTACCCATCCCTTCATGTTGTCTGCAATGTGGAAAATATTTCTATCTTCTTATGAGAAAGAGAAGAGCTGTACACAGTCGCTTGCACTTACTTTCTAGGGTGAAGGGTAATGTGAGTTAGCATCAGGGTTTAGATTCAAGAAACTTCAGGATGTATCCAATCTGAAGAACACTATTCAATTCAGCATGTGACTTCACTGCCCAGAAACTAAGACAGTCAGAACATGTTATAAATCTGTGCCAGGAGAACAGAATATAACATCTAGAAGTCTGTCTTATTTCCATTCATGTATAATAGCTGTATTAGCAATACTTGTAACATATGCAAAACATCTGTACCTCATATGCTGCCATGATACAGCCATCTTATTCAAAGTACCACCCCAAAAAATCATCCCTCCACATTACTGTATTAAATGACATTTCCCTAACAGTAACTCTATACAGACATTTTTTAAAGAAAAATGTTATTAATTTAAAATATTTACAATAAACACAGAAAGGAAAAACAATCAGCATTACATACTGTTTACAGACAAATACTGATTGCAGGTTAGTGGTCTTTTTTTAATCAATACAAAAATTGTTTTCCTTTTAGAACAGGTATATTGATTCATGGCTGTAGTTTGGGGAAAAATACATTCAGTGTAACAATTATTCATTTATATGTATGCCTGTACATGTATACATTTTTCTATATGCATGTATATATGCATATATTGCATATAATAACCTAAGGAATAAGCAAACACACCCATGATTGAAAAAAATGCTCTAAAAATATCAAATCAGAAAAAAAAACGTAAAACATTGTTTATTTGCATTGGGCTTCCCTAACCCACTACTAAATACATATACCAACTCTGAGATCACACATTAGTGGGGACATGGTAAATTCCCAGCACCTGTGTTCTGGGATTACACAAACTTCTGTCTCTTTAGCTGTCGAAACAATGAAAAAATAATTTATTGTTTTGAACATAATGTATTATGAGCTACAACTGTGATAGATAGATAGATAGATAGATAGATAGATAGATAGATAGATAGATAGATAGATAGAGCGATCGATCTATTTTATTTTATCTGCAGTTCAGACTAGCAAAATAGCAAGCAGGTAAGATCAAGCTGTCAGAATATATTACAACAGGAACTGGCTCATTAGCAAGGGGGCAAGATGTTTTAGCAATTTGATCTCAGTTGCTTGCTATTTGGTTAGTCAGGGCTGTAAGTAAAATAAACTGGAGCCGGATATATATGTATTGTATACTTGGTTCATGAAAATGTTATTGTGATGCTCAGCTGTTGAGCAAGGGGAAACAGCTGTTTCATGAGCAGTAGTACCAGGGGTAAAATATTTGAGACTGTACCATTTTAAATAATACTCAGTTTGCAAATAAGTTTACTTTAAACAACTTTTTGGTCATTGTATCCAACCTGGTCAGTTATCCAATGTTTTTATTACTGAAAAGTTTGGCCTGGTATTAAAAATACGTATTTAATGTTTATAACAAAATTATTTTTTATTTATTTACTTATTTGCAAGTTTACTTAACTGGGAGCCGAAGAATGTTTGATCCCATACTGTTTTTCTGTTTTTATACTTACTTTTCTTTTTTTTACAGCAAAGCTTAGGTATTAAAATAATACTCAGTCTACAGATAAGTTCACTTTGAACAACTTTTTGGTCACTGCATCCATCAATCATGCTTTGCTTTAAAGTTTTAAGAAACTTGAAAAAACAACTTTACCTTTCTTCAGAGTATCTATACAAACTTATTTTGTACCGCTTGTCCACAAATACCATTTTGTGAACCAACATCATACAGACTATTTTATTAACATTGTTTAGTAAAAGGTTGTTTGAGATGCCTGCAAAATGTGAGTTAATGTGTCTTTCATTACTGCACTTTATTAAAGTATTCATTGAGGTTATCATCCATGGGATTCTGCACACAAGCAAATGGCATGCAGATTGGTAAAATAAATCCCTATGAATTATGTTTTCTTTTATTCATTGTTATATAGATAGTATATGCTTGTTAAATACTGAATATTTCTATAAGCTGATTTTATCCCTATGCTTTTATTGGAGATCATTTTTAAGAATGGTGTCTTCCCATTATTCTAAACTGTTTTGGTCTATATCTCAAAGAGGTTCCATGTATACATTGTTTTTACATATTATTTTTAAATATACAGGAAATTAAAATAGGATATCTGAGTACAAAATATTCTCAGAATGTGTTCCTGTCTTCACTGCCGAAGGAGTAGATACATCTTGAATTATAATAAAACAATATTTTCTTAATGTAATTTTATTTCATATTTAAAATATGAGAGTGTCTATCATTTGTATATGAATACACAACCTTTTTTGACAGCTTCTGTTTTAATTTAAAAGGAAAATTTTGGAAATGCGATTTGTCAGTTTCCAAAGGATACTCTGACGTTACCACTTGAAATTGTCAGTAGCTCTGTATTGCTTAAATATTATTTTTATAACATTTTCCAAATATAACTAGGGATACTCATGCTTAAATTGGAAAACTGTATGTGCCAGAAGCTTTAAAAGAAAGAAGGTAATGACAACTTAAATGCGTAGTTGTCAACTAGCACGTTGTCAAAACGGATGCTTTTTTTCTTTTAAACAAACACCTTTTTTTATTAATGATCAGAACAAGCACAAACTGCACAGCAATTAAATATCAACAGTAAACCAAATCTAGCAAAGTACTATTTGTGCACAAAGTTGACAATATGACCTCATTTCTGTCACTACTGTGGCAATTGCACTTATATGGCATATTAGTTTTTACATCATTTTTTATTCCACATTTCCATTCTGTCTTTCATTGTGTAAACGTAGTTACATTACATGAATTATTAAAATTTCAGCAACATTTTAATGTATGTTTACCACTTTCTCCTGTCAGCCAATCCACCTATTACAACTTTTCCTTTTAATTATATAACCAAATATATGTCATACATTTTTCTGACCAGATCATATTAAGACAGTGGTGGTAACCATTTTACAGCAAAAGCCCACTGTTCAGACCCATCCAAGTCTTTTTTAGAGGGTATTTAATGCCAATCATTACCAAATAATGAGGTCATAAATACACACCAATGCAGGATCGAGCAAAGTTGTCAAACCCATAAACCATAACATTCTACCTCATGACACTTTTAATGCCAATCCTTTATGTGGCAGTAAAAACAAAAGAAATGCGAAAATATTATAATAGTTAAAAAATACATAAAATATCTTCTGCAAATCACAGAGATATAGCATCTTAAAATGTTTGTCAGTGATGAAAAATTAGTCTAAAAAAGGAGTGAAGCACATCTCTCTCCACAGCCATCTCTAAATAATGCAGAACTTCACCTCCCATGTGCAAGATACAAAGTTCATGTTTTACCTCTGGCCATTGCCTGTTTGAAGGTTGTATGTTCCCTCTTTGTCTCTATGTCCTCCCACCTCTGAAAAACATGCCGAGTGTTTCCATCTCAAACTCACCAAAGATTGGAGCTGTGGGCAGTAGCGCAGACTCTACATGTTGGCCTGTAAGCATAAGAGTTGTATAGACCAACCACTTTGGGCATCAACTGTGATACACAGTGTCCTCAAGATAGCAGAACACTGATCACAGACTGCACACCATGGCAGGGCTAGCCACTTGAGAGTGTAAGATATGGTTCTAGCTGCTTTGGTTGTATTGACTAATGTCACCAAATGCGCCTGGCCTACTCTATCCAATGCCAGTGACACAAGCTAATAGTGGGAGGGATATATGTGCCCGTATTGGCCAAAGCATGTCTGCCAAAAAGGCAACAAGCCCTGGATTAATATGCTACTGGCCATCTGGTGTCCAGTTGGCCAGCTTGGGTTACAGCAGGAGGTCTGTTGAGCGAAAGCTGGGTATAAAACTAATCAACCTGCCAAACATGACAGATAATTACTTTACTCAATGTAGGTTCACTGACAGGATGGTGTTTGGAAGTGAATGACATGATGGTATGGAGGATGCTGGATATTCTATGTATCCAGTAGACAAGATGGAAGGGCAATGCAGCAAAGCCACTTGACTTGGAGTCCAGAGTCTACCACTTAGGAGGAGGACAGGCTAGAAGTGATGTGGGAATTTGGTGCAGGTGAGGCTTCAAAAGGCAGTGAGGGATGTCATCAGAACACTCATGGCAGTCTGACACCATCATAATGATAGGATAGTATTCATAACCTCAGCCTATTCCACACAGCAGGGTTGTGATAGTGAAGAAAAGAGTCAATTCAGACAGCAGTTGTGGGACCTGCTATTTAAAGCAGAACACCATGAATTTGTGTTGATAATGAGTGACTTGATTGCACATATTGGGCAAACAGAACAGGATATGAGGGCTGCCTGGGTCCACATGGGTGGGGCAACAGAAAGGAAAGGCCATTATAGATTTCTGTCTAGGAAATGCCTTGATAGTACCAACGTATAGTTCACAAAGACAAAACAGCCTCAAGATCGCATACAAGAGTGACCAATATGCAACTCCAGTAGACTTTCAGATAGTATGGAAAGGGCACTGGGGTAGAATCAGTGATGGTGCATTCATCCCCAGTGAAACAGCTGGCCCAAAGCATAAACAATACTGGTTGTTACAATCAGCTGCAGGTAGTAGTTAGAGATGGTTATAAAGTCAATAAAAAGCAGTCTGAAGACCTGGAAGTTGACTGGAAAGAATGTACAAAAGTTCAAGGAATTATGTAGGGTTCTAACATCCCAAGAAGAACAGGAAACAGGTGAAGTTGAAGAAGAATGGCAGGATCTCAAAGCAGCAATGTGTGAGGAATACAGAACAGATATGTGGTTGAGATGGGTATGAAAATAAGGAACATTAAGGACTGATGGTGAGGGAATGCAGAGGTCCAGGAAATCACCAAAAGAAAGATGTGCTAGAAAAAGTGTGAGATAGAAAATATTGACCAGGCTAGTAAGAAATACTGGTTGGGTAACAGAGGCAAAGAAAGGAGTTGCAATAGCAAAGGGCATCAGAGGAACTCTACCATCTTCTGGAAAGTGAGTCAGTAGATGGCACAAATAAACTATATCAAGCTGCAAGACATAGACCAAAACATAAAGAAGATAGTCAAACACCCTTCATAAGGGTTGCCAGCAACTACCTGCTTACCGTTTCACAAGACATCAAAGGCAGATGGAAGAAGTACTTCTGAATGAAAAAAAAAACACAGAAGCTGTACTGCCCCAGACATGGCCTAGAATGAGAGAAGAGGAGGAGCCTGCCATAGAAGAAATAAGAGTAGCACTAAGGAAAATGAAGTCAGGGAAAGCAGCAGGCTCAGATGCGGTCACAGCAGATATGATAAAGATGCTGGGTGACATTGGGGAGAAATGGCTCCTGAGGGTACTTATAGCCATAAGGAGGGAAAGGCTTGTCCCAGATTACTAGGCAATATGCATAGAAGTGACAGTTTTCAAGAACAAAGTGGGCTTACACAACTGTGGGCAGTACAGAAGTATCAAACTCCTGTCACATTGCATGAAAGTTCTGGAGAGATAAATGAATATGCAGAGTGCTAGAACATAAGATGGGAGATGATCAGTTTTGATTCAGATCAGGATGCAACACAACTGACCCAGTGTTTGCAGTGAGACAGATAGCTGGGAAGAAGCTAGAGATCAGTAAAGAGTCCAAATGGCATTCCTAGACTTGGAGAAAGTGCACAACAATGTCTCATGAAAGCTGACTTGGTCAGTCCTACAATGGTTTGAAATGCCAAAACAATTGGAATTAGTCCAGGCTATGTACAAGGACCCAGAGACTCAAGTATGAACAGTGTTCAGTCTCGCAGAGGTGGTTCCCATTTGGAGGGGGTGTGCATCACTGTTCAGCTTTGAGCCCACTGCTGTTCATACTGAGGCTCAGCTACATTAGTAAACAGGTTGGAAGGGGCATATCAACAAAGTTGTTATAGCAAATGATGTGACATTACAGGCAGACACTGATCAAGAACTTCAGCAGAAGATAGGGGAGTGGAATGCAAAACTGAAGGCGCATGTTCTGAAAATGAGTATAGCCAAGACAGTGGTAATGGCAGCAAATGGGGGAAATCAGAAGAAGATGCAAACTGAGATAGAAGGAAACATAGTGGAACAGGTTAACAGCTTCAAGTGTTTGTGGAGAAGGGAAGTCTGAATGAGGAGGTCAACATTAGAATCAGAGAATGTCAGGTGTAGTGCATGACAGAAGAATGCCAAAGAAACTGAAAAGTAAGGTCCACGAAACAGTGGTGTGACCAGTACTGCTGTATGGTACAGAGATCTGGGCAGTAAAGGCAGAGCAGTTGAGGATGGTAGAGGTAATGCTGGGAAGGATGGTGGATAGAGAAAGAAATGAGGACACTAAAGTAGAAACCAAAGTAGTTAAAACTGCATAAAAGATCAAAGAGAAACAGATTACAGTGGTTCAGGCACATGTGCAAAAAAGCAGAAGACAATCTGATGAAGAAGATTTGGAACAAATAGGAAGAAGGCAAGAGGAAACAAGAGTGTCCAGCAATGAGGAAACAAGAGTGTCCAGCAATGAGGAAACAAGAGTGTCCAGCAATGAGGAGGGTAGATTGCATGAGAGAGGATCTGCAACAGTCAGGCATGAGTGTTGAAGAAGGCAGGAGAGTGACAATGAATTGAGATAGATGGTGAAAATTGAAACAACATCATAGGTTCATAGGTTCATAGGTTCATACTAGGCTATCTGCCCTAGGGCATTTATAAGCCTAGCCAGAATGTGTTTGGCTTTCGCCACCCATCTTAAATTTATTTTGCTATGCCCTTTTTCGAGGTTAGTATACTATGCCTCTATCTAACAGTGACACAGAAGTGATACCCGGGGTAAACCTACGATCTCCCATCCACTCATCAAGATTCCTCTTGAAGAGAGTCAATGAGGGACTCTGCCTAACCTGGACTGGGATTTTATTCCAGAGTGAAGGGAGCCTCTGGGTTATGAATCTGTCCCTCCAGCATGTCCTATTTATTTCAGTGCTGAGGTTCAAGTCTCTCGAGCCGTAGCTCGATGGGATTTGGATTTTCTGAGGTGCAGCATGTCCATTAATTCCGGGTTGGATATGGCTTTATACGCCAGGCACAGATCTCCTCTGAACAGGCGGTATGCCACTGAGTAGAGCTGGAGTTTCTTTAACCGGGCAGCATATGGCATCTGTTTGAGCCCTTTGATCCTCTTGGTGAGGTACTTTTGGGGTCTTTCCAGTTGCTGAAGGTGTCTGGTAAGGTACATCCCAAAGGGGCATTGTACTCAATTATGGGCCTGATGAGGGATGAGTAAAGAGGCACGATGACCTCCCCTGATCTAGATGTGATCCCTTCATGATTAGGTGGGCTATATAAAATGTTTTTCTAACCACTTTGGCCACGTGGTTGTCAAATGAGAGATTGCTATCAACTTGGGTCCCCAGGTCCCTAATTACTTCTTCTGTACTTAATGGATTTCCACCTATGTGGTAATTTGTAGGCACTTTGTTTTTGCCAAAGGGGATGACTATACACTTTTTGGCATTTAGCTTGAGGCCATGGCTCTGGCACCAGTTGTCTGTTTCTATGAGGCCCTTTTGGAGGATGCTTGTGTTGGCTGGAGAGTCGATTATGGCACCCAGTTTGCAGTCATCTGCGAACATGGTCAGCCACAGTCCTTCCGTGTTGGCCTGTACCTCTGAGAAATATATACCGAACAAGAGAGGTCCCAGGACTGAGCCTTGTGGGACACCACTTGAAACTGGTTTGGAGTCTGACATGGCTCCAGCAATTCTAACCATGTGGGTTCTGTCCTTGAGCCAGTTTGCAATCCATCTAGTGACATAGGGGTTTATATTTAAGCTGGTGAGCTTATCTATAATGCCCGAGTGGGGTATTGTATCAAAGGCTTTTGCGAGGTCCAGGTAGGCTGTGTGGACCACCTTCCTCTTGTCAATGGCCTTGGTGACTGTTTCAAAGAAATCAACCAGGTTTAAGAGGCAGGATCTGCCCTTAACAAAGCCGAACTGGGTAGGATCCAATGTTTGTAGGTCCCCAATATCTTTATTTATGAGGTCCATGATGATCCTTTCCATAGCTTTGCAGATCAAGCTAGTCAGGCTTATGGGGCGATAGTTTCCAGGATCCGTTGAGGCACCACCTTTATGGAGAGGGACCACTGTTGCTGTATGCCACTCTTTGGGCACATATCCTGTAGTAAGGCTGAGATTGAACAGTAGTTTTATGTTTGGGTTTAGCTCTTCTTTGAGTTCATGTAGGGCAGCCCGGGACACCATCTGGTCCCATTGATGCTGTGTTTTTGCTTTGGAGGGCGCCCCTTACCTGAGCATCTGAGCTGTCAGGCGGGCAGCACTCTGCTCTGATAGATATTTGCCCTTTTGGTGGGGGGAGAAGTTTGCTGAACCTGTCAGCTAGGATGTTGGCAATGTCTGTGGGTTCGGTGTATTTTTTGTCATTTTGGACTAATTCTGAGCATATCTGGAATTACTACCCAGGTTCCTAACATAACTAAAGAAAGCCTTGTGATTATCCGTAGTGTCCTGTGCAATTTTTCTCTCGAAGCTGGCCTTAGACAATTTTATGTGTGCCCATAGTTTTTTGCTGATACTGATCAGTGATGCCTTCCCTTTTTGGGATTTTGCTTTATCATTTAGTAGCTTCCTCCTTCTATTGTATAGTTTGTTTATGGCTGGGGTCCACCAGACAGGACGTCTGCCTTTGGAGGATTGGGTCTTGGTTTTATTTGGGATCGCATGATCCATGCATTCCTGAAGGTGTTCATAGAATGCGTTTATAAAGGATTCTGCGGTCTGGGCTGTATTTTCCACAGGCCCAGGGGCTTTGAAGGATTCCACCTCAGTTTTGAGGAGTGTAAAATTTGCTTTAGAGAAGTTTTTCACTGTGGTTTTCTGGGCAGGGGTGGGGTCGGGATGTGAATATCCAGTGAGATTAGTTTATGGTCTGATCTTACCAGTGAGGGATACACTTCTGGTCTGGAGCATAGAGTCCCCATGTTGGTGATGATCAGGTCCAGTATGTTTTCCCTCTTGTGGGAGTGGTAACAAGTTGTTCCATAGCATTTGAGTTTATAAATTCTAGGAACCTTTGGGCTAGGGTGTTGGAGCTAGAGTAATGCTCCCAGTCTATGTTTGGGTAGTTGAAGTCGCCCAATATAATGGTGTTTGGAGAGACCTTCATATTTTCCAGTGTTCTCAGGAAGGCCGAGTGGGGTTCCTGGTTTTGGGAGGGTGGTCTGTAGCAGGCTATAAACTGGAAGGCAGTTTTACCCACTGTTAGTTGCACATGGATAGTCTCTGATGCTTCGTGCTTTGCCACCAACCTGGAGGTGTGGGTATCTTTGATGAATATCGATACTCCCCTCCTTTTGTGGTTCGGTCCAAGTTTTGGGGCGAAAAGCATGGTATGAGGTATAACCTGGTAGTGCTGGGGTGCTCTGAGCCCTGAACCAGGTTTCTGTTACTGCACAGATATCGATGTTCTCCATGCTAAGGAGAGTTTCGTGCGTGCATCTTGAGGTTTAGACTTCTGGCGTTGAGTAGCATTACTCTTAGTTTCTTATCCCTTGTGATACCTATGGAGGTGGGTTTGTCTTTTGAGCCTTGCCTAAAAAGGCACTATGGGGTAGCAAGAGCCTTTGCCAATATCCAAAGCCCAGGGTGACAGGACAGGTGCAAGCCGCCCTCCCTAGCGAAGCATCGTGGCTTGTTGAGCATATTATCCCAAGCTGACAGGCATTGGATCCCCTTTGAATGACACCAGTACTTAAGCCAATTGTTGAAATTGATCATCTTGTCTTCATATTGTGGCATCATTCTTGGTGAGGGTAAGATGCTACTCAAGGTCAGGGTCATACCGGCCTGGGCTACATGCTCAGAGAGCTCCTTTATGTCTCTTTTCATGTAGTCCAGGGAGGTACGTCTCAGGTCATTCACACCAGCATGGACAATGACTGAGTCATATTTGTACTTGCCTTGGAGTGACCTGCTTGTGTGTGTGGCGGATCCTAGCACCGACAGGCTGCTCACTGTGACTCTTACCTTGTTCAGCCTGGTGAGCAGGACGCCAGTGTGCCTGACGATAGAGTCACCTATTACAAGTGTATCAGGTGTGTTGTTTAGTCTTAAGGGCTGTGACTTTTTGGCACACTGGCTTTGTGAGATATGTGTTGCACGTGTTTTGTTTTGGGGTAGCGGCTGCTTGGGTGTCTGCTTTGGAGGTCTCTGCTGCTTCGCAGATCTTTATTTAGAGCCTCGAGTATGTTTTGTGTGATTATGTGTTTGGTTTGCTGTCGTGGTAGGTCTATGTGAGACTGGAATTGTAGTGAGTATGGTTTCCTTCTCCTCCTGACTGGTTATGCCAGTACTGAGTTGAGAGCTTAGCCTCCAGTTTGGCTATATGGTTACATCTCTCACATGTGTTGGAATTTGTTGGGAGGAGGAGAGGGTTGTCTGTGTACATGAGGCAGTTGTAAGATTGCCTCAAGATTCCCAGATTCACCAGCTGGACCGGAGAGGAGATTGACAACTGACCTTTGGACATGGTAGAATAATATTGGGAATTCCTTAATAATTGAAAACCAGGGCCAGTGGGGAGTGAGGGTGTAGTGCTTTTAATTTTTAGTGCTGACTTATATAATTGCTTTAGTGAGCAAGTGCCAGGTAACTTAAGTGCAATGCGTGTTACAGGTAACTTAAATGCAAAAACGACAAACAGTAACTTTCTTTCAAGTGAAACAAGGAAATAAGTACAGTAAGCAATGCAGATATCACTAGTGAGCCAGAAGCTGAGAAGCCGCGTATTAGGTGGAATTAGCGTTCCAGGGAAATAACAAGCAAACAAACAACAAGCATATAAACAAAGCTATATTCAGCAGGCCTGGATCTAGTCTATGCTACAGCAAACAAGGTGTACCAATTTCAGTAAGATACAGTTCAAATATTCAGGCACTATAAACCTTTAACCAGAAATTCCCAGCTCAGAAGGGCAGAGTCCAGCCTCTTCTCCCACAAGAGTGCAGACCACAAACCTTCTTAATGTAAAATAACTGGCCTGAAGCCCAAGTGCCTAAACCAGAACTAATACACTTTAAGAATAACAGACACTGGGCTCTCAATCAGCAGTTCCCAACTTAGAAGGATGAAAGCTACCTGTCCTGCCACCACAGTGCATGCCACAAACCTTCCTAATAATGTAAAACAACTGGTCTGAAGCCCAAGTGCTTAATCCAAAGACTTAGAATGACAGCTAAACTTTAATCAAGTTACTACCAAGCAGTAATAAATACAATTGAATACTTTAGAGAATGCCTGGATTAGTGCTCAAGTTACACAAACAAAGCTAGATCCAGCAGGCCCGAATCCAGTCTATGCCACAGCAAACAAGGCGCACCAACTTCAGTAAGAAGCAGTTCAGATATGCATGCACTATAAGCCTTCAATCAGAAATTCCCAGCTCAGAAGGGCAGAGTCCAGCCTCTCCTCCCACAAGAGTGCAGACCACGAACCCTCTTAATGTAAAATAACTGGCCTGAAAGCCTATGTGCTTAAACCAGAATTAATACACTTTTAGAATAACAGACACTGAGCCCTCAATCAGCAGTTCCCAACCTAGAAGGATGTAAGCTACCTGTTCTGCCACTACAGTGCAGACCACAAACCCTCTCAGTGCAAAACAACTGGTCCGAAGCCCAAGTATTTAAACCAGAAGGCCTAGAATGAGTTACACCAAGCAGTAATAAATACAATTGAGTACTTTTAAGATGATGCAAAAGTAAAAAAAAAGTAGGTAGAAACACAAGTACAGTAAAAGCAGATTAATTTTTTTTTTCTGAAATGGCCCTATGAAGAGGAAAGACGGGGTTGATGATGATGACATAAGCTGACAGATTGCCTCTTTGAACAATACTGCAGCCCAAGCATGTATCTGTTGCTGCATTCCAAAAACCAACAGCAGAGTAAAATGTATAGTAGCACCTTCACCTCATGTTCAAACTTTTATAGATCCCCACACTAGACCATGCCTAGCTCAGCATACCACTTTCACTTACTGTCAGAGCATTTCATTGTAATTGTACTTTAATCTACTATACAAGCTGAGAGGAACACTTTTCTTCTTATGGATGATGGTTCTTATTAATTAAGCATGTCAAATAATCAGTAATGGGGTTAATAATATAAACTAAACATATACTACTTACTACACAGCTACAATGCATCATTTTGTCAGTTTCAACATTCCTTAATGCAAGCGATAATGTCCAACTATTATGTTAATAATGCACACTCGTGTGTTCTGAGGCCCGACACTGCAGGCAGTGGGCCTCTACGGCCCTGGAAGGGCATTATTTCCACAATAATACACATCCTGTGAGGCATTATTGTGCTTAGAGAATGGGCTAGGTGTTAAATTGTTTTATAACTTATTATTATTATTATATTTTTTGTTTATATTTTTCATATAAAATAGTTTGTCTGCATAATTTTTCAAACTTGATGCAATATATGTAATTGTTGGAGGATTATTTTACTTTCAAAATATAAAATATCTAAGTTCTGTATTTAATGAGTATACACGCATAGACAAACATGCACACATTAAAAAAGCATGCACAAACAGACTCACATAAATGTAAAAACAGACACATTCAGAAATACAGACATATATAAAAGAAAGACTAGTACACACATACATACACACCAGCACACACAGCAATTACACACAATTTCGTTCTGAGATGCATGCATTCATGTCTCATATTAAACAAAATAAACACAGCATGATATTGCAGGTCTCTGTACACCCCCTGCCTCATTCCCTTTACATTCTGTGATTTAGGAGTTAATGTTCCTTTGTATAATCATTTCATAGATAAAAAAAAAAAAAAAACAGCTGCCCTACATTGAATTCCATACCTTCGAAAGACTGCCATTTGCAGTAAGCACTCTCTCTCTCTCTCACACATATGTTTTCAAACACAAAAGCACGCAGAGACGTACACTTACATTTACATTTACATGTAGACAGAGACATGCACAGAAAACTATTCACACACATGGACAGTCTTAATTATTTTAATGTATTTATTTACTTCTGTTTTAATTTTACCCTTGCTAAACTGCAAAGCACTGTTTACTGAGAATAAAATAATAGCAGCCATTAGACGTTTTACAGTCTGGGCTTCGTGGCAGCTTAATATGCTGATGTGAGAGGCAGAATAGTTTTTCAGTGGGTGTTACCTGTACATTAATACCCTGCTGGAGAACGTTCATTCTCCAATCAGAGTGCCCAAGTACAAGGTCACCCATTCTCTAAAGGATGCTAACAGCCATGATAACATCATGCTCAGCATTGTCTGAATCATCTGTCTTTTATTATCCACAGTAATGGAAACAGAAACATCAACACATTTCCTTGTATATCACGTTTCCTTGAACTTTAGTTAAACATGTAAAATAATTATGAAGCATTCAGATAATGCCTGGAATGTACCACATGTTTTACATTAAAACAGACATTAGCACAAGTGAATCTGTTACCTCCTGTGTTAGCAACTCAGTATGTTTAGATAACTGAATGTTAAAAAGTTCCTGAAATATACATCCAGCCCACTGCTCTCAATGATGACAAAATGTACACAAAATAATTAATTGGCTTATTTGTTCAGCCCTGGTTATTTGTGCATCTTAACAGCAAACATTTCTATTGCATACTAAAAGTCCTATTCAGAATATTATGGTATTAAACATGCTTATAATTTATTCAATATGTCTGCTAGGGTTTGAAGCAAGAAAATTCCATGATGGTGAGAGAAATCGGTATACTTTCTGTATTTCCCAAATTGTTCAGAACAAAACAGTTCATTGCACTATTTTAATTTTCTTAAATTCAAGACAGTAAAAAACGTCTTCTCCTTTCAACATTCTAATCATTCACAAATGTTAACTTCTTATCTGCCAGGTCATCCATCTTTTTTGAGTGTAATCACTTAGCTCTGCCCTTATTTTGTACTTTTGCTGCTTGCTGCACTGAAGACAATATAAGGTGATAGTGCTCCTTCAGCAACTCACTACAATCATCACATCACATGATTGTTTGAGTTGCCTAACCTCACCTTCATCCCGTATTGCTTCCATAGAGCCATTTCATTGCTGGCATCCACAGCACAATCAGTTGTTGGTTATCATCATAAAAACTAAAAGATGTTACACCTGAAAACTGTTCTGTTTATTTCTAAACTTCCACACATATCTTTTCTTCACTTTTACTTTGTCTTATGGTAACATCTCCAAAATAAGTTGTTTGGCACTGAGACCAAAATCACCCAAGCCTCAGGATAAACTCTCACATGATACCATGATAGTTGCATCTGCTTTTTGAAATGTTCAAGGGAACAGCAAACTTTAAAAGGCAGTGTGAGACGTCCTTGTCAAAACTGCTTTGATAGAACATTTAAAATGGCAAAATAATAAAATGTTCTCCACAAATGAGTATTACTTAAGCCCCACATTTGTAGTATGTGATAGACATATACTTCTGCTGTACAGGTAGAAAGCATGTGAAATATCACAAGCACATGCTTGCTGACAGCCAGGCAGGTAAAATAATGATCATACTGATGACTGAGAAAGCCTACTGGTTATTCATACCACTATAGAGCTATAGCTCTGAAAGTATTTCAAAGTCTTAGGCAAAGTTTTCAAGAAAATATATATCCCTTACTCAGAACACCGTTTTGTGAAAAATCAAAGATAAGACCATAACAGAAAACTTGGATA